>NC_142932.1:26682944-26712865 GCF_046866305.1 Octopus bimaculoides | reverse complement strand
TAATATTTATATTTCATTCAGTTACCTGATATTATATAGAGCTCGTTCTGAGGGAATGAATAATTTCGTTTATGCTGCTTTTAATTAACCTTGTTTAGGTCAGAAACTCTTCTTGCTTACAAAGCAACCCACATGATACTAATTAAGAACCACAATTTTACCACTAATAACTTACAATATATTTTTGCTCCTGACGTCGCTAATTGTTACAACTGGAAACGTTAATTTGTTTAAGTAATTTTACCTAAGCAATTTAAAATGAAATGCTGAATTATATTTCAATGTCATAGAACCAGTGATAACAATTACAACAGAAATATAGGGAAACAGCAAAACAATGACCTGGAGAATTACAATATGGAAACTTCAATTTTTAGTTCAAATTCTAGGTGTAGATGTGGCGGTGAAATGTGTTATTTGCTTCACAACCACATATTTACCTGCTCAGTCACACTGCATGGAACATTCGGCAAGCGTATTCTGCTGCAAACTATAGAATAAGCAGCAGGCTTAATAGAATTAAACGTGTCGATTTTCTCGGCTACACCCTTGAAGGAGCTTTTCTACCATGGACATATTCCAATATACTAAACAAATGAAAGGCAAATGCTTTAGTGCTCAGCGAAGGTTTTCTGAAAATGCCAAACTTGAGAATTTACGAAAAATATAATCCTGAAAATAGGACATTTACTTTCAACGTTTTTACGGATACTGACAACATTTAATGCTAAAATCCTTTCCCAAAGACGAAAGATTTGTATTTATTTATTTATTTTTATTTTGATAAATTATTGTAGCTGATGAGTTACTGCTGCACTATGTTGCACTGTTGCGATAATGTCATACGAATTGAAACAATATTTATGCTAAAATCAATATTATATTCACGCGCATGCACACATGCATGTATATATATATATATATATATATATATATATATATATATATATATATATATATATATATATATATAACTAATTTAGAGATGAATCACCACTCTAGAACTCAGTCAACTCAGAACCCGTCCAAATCCATGCTGCCAGGACTATATCATATGAATGTATCATATAGAGAAACATTCATTATAAAAATATTGATTTAATTTGTTTTAAAAATTTAAATATATTTAAGAATAAAAATTATAAATTGGACTGTAAAAATCAATACAATAATATTAAGTATGAAAGTATAAATGTATAAAAGTCAGTGCTAGTACATAGACTACGCGAGTTTCATGGCTGAAATAGGACTATATAAAATCATAAGCAAATTCTATCCAAGTTCATTAGAACGGAGGACATTTCATGTGGGGAATCCTCAAAGCAGGTACGTATGTCCATAAGCCCAGTACATTGGATGATTTGGAGGAAGCTATTCGCGTGGAAGTCACCCAAATTGACAGAGCAATGCTGGAGAAAGTTGAGATCAACCTCTAAGAACGGCTTCTAAGAATGCTACCACATGAAGAATTTTGCCTTCCAAACCTTGGATTTTGCAATGAAAAAAGAAACTTTTGAAGCAGTAAAGCTGTAGTAACACCAGAGAAAGAGTGGGTATTTACCCTTATAACACGGACACTAAGTTCACAGCAGCCGGCTGTAAACCTCGTAAAATGTACCCCTCAGATACCAGCTGACCACTCTAACCATTAAGCTAAACAGCCTCCTAACAACGATTACCCTCAATTTTAGGGAACGGGTATGAATTACTTAGCGGCCTGCTGGTAACTTTTTTCCGCCTCATAATTTCTGTGTTCTTGTGTACTTTAGCATAGAATGGAAAGACTGACGCGTATGTGAAACGGCAATTTATGTAAAGAATTAATTGGAAAAAAAAGAAAACATCGTACACAGACATTTTATATGAATCATTATCTTATTGTGTTTTTACTTTTCACGTTTTCTTTTCAAATGCCTATAGAGAGTATCTATAATATTCATATTCACCTACAAAGCTATTTTGAATTGCTTGAATCACTTAGATGCTATGTTGTACGAGACACACCAGGATTTATATATTATATTCTGTTGCTTTGCTATGGAATGATGTGGGTGTCAAATACAGTCCTTTTGTGTTTGTCTTTTTTTTTTTGAAGAATGGAATATTAAATAAAGTTTTCTCACTCGGTGCTGTAGTGTATCGTCATTAAGTTTATGAAATGAATACCGGAGCGATAGATGTATGAGTAATTTAATTACATATAAGTACAATCCCAATAATGCATATGTTTTCATGTAAAAATAGTCATTATCGATAAAATGTAATACAATACCGTTATTTTATAATTCTTGTTTTAGTTTATACGGTTTCTAATGAAAAGACTTTCAATTCTAGTTTATTCAAGTGCTCTTTTCGCGTGGGTTTTGAATAAACGTTTACCACAATGCATACACATCAGGACCAGTCTCCCTAATAATGCAATTTGTGGCTCCATTGGTGGTTTGCTATTTGCTACTATTATAAAAGAAATCTCTTGAAAAATATCAATATCATTATTTTCCCCATTTAAGTTTCATACATTAGTAGATACTATATGATCCACTTATTACAACTGATTTACTATTCTCCTATAGAATACTTAATGTCCTTATTCCACTATGAAACACTCTATTCGCTTTAACTTAATTGAAAATCATTAGAATGGGGCATCAAGGTTTTATTCAGTATAATACATATTCCGTTATCAAAGGTGAAAGGGAGAAAGAAGAAAATATATTAGCAAAGAAAGAATTGTTGCGAAGATATATGAAGTCATTATACGAGAATAAATTATCAAAAAAATTTTAAATGCTGAGAGGAAATTTGTATAACGTTTGTTTTAAATAATTCTTTTGTTGAAGAAGTATCAGAAAAACAAATCCATCTTTTTGATTTATGATAGATAGATAGATAGATAGATAGATAGATATATATATATATATATATATATATATATATATATATATATATATATATATATATATATATATATATATATATATATATATATATATATATATATATATATATATATATATATATATATATATATATATATATATATATTATATATATATATATATATATATATATATATATATATATATATATATATATATATATATATATATATATATATATATATATATATATATATATATATATATATATATATATATATATATATATATATATATATATATATATATATATATATATATATATATATATATATATATATATATATATATATATATATATATATATATATATATATATATATATATATATATATATATATATATATATATATATATATATATATATATATATATATATATATATATATATATATATATATATATATATATATATATATATATATATATATATATATATATATATATATATATATATATATATATATATATATATATATATATATATATATATATATATATATATATATATATATATATATATATATATATATATATATATATATATATATATATATATATATATATATATATATATATATATATATATATATATATATATATATATATATATATATATATATATATATATATATATATATATATATATATATATATATATATATATATATATATATATATATATATATATATATATATATATATATATATATATATATATATATATATATATATATCTGCGTGTGTAGTGAGAAATCCTGCAGCATTAGAATTTTTATCGACATTCAGATTCGTAGACAATAAAAATTATAACTCGTAGTGGTATTTGTTGGCACTGCGTCGCTTACGACGTCGAGGGTTCCAGTTGATCCGATCAACGGAACAGCCTGCTTGTGAAATTAACGTACAAGTGGCTGAGCACTCCACAGACACGTGTACTCTTAACGTAGTTCTCGGGGATATTCAGCGTGACACAGTGTGACAAGGCTGGCCCTTTGAATTACAGGCACAACAGAAACAGGAAGTAAGAGTGAGAGAAAGTTGTGGTGAAAAAGTACAGCAGGATTCGCCAACATCCCCTGCCGGAGCCTCGTGAAGCTTTAGGGGTTTTCGCTCAGTAAACACTCACGACGTCCGGTCTGGGAATCGAAACCGCGATCCTATGAACGCGAGTCCGCTTCCCTAACCACTGGGCCATTGCGCCTCCACAACTCGCAGTGGTATAGCTGAGCATTCGAGTAGGCAGACAATAACGAAAGACAACTACCGGTAAGTAGGCGTGTGGGTTCTTACTTGCATGAATAAATAAAATTGGTGTAATTTTAAAAATTCTTATGTGTATTTCTCATTTGAAAATATGTCCTCGAAATTCTGCGAGTGGTTTTACTGAAATGCATCTCTCGCTAGAACAGATAATATGCAAGAGATATAGCTATTTCTTTTTTAAGAAAGTATGATCTGAGAGGAGTAAAACATGATTTTCTCTATCTTGGAATTCGTTGTAAATTTTCTGTTCACTTCTCGAATTTTTTTCTCTTTAGAATGAACCCTATGAACTAAACGAATTCGTGACGTTAGACGTAGTCTTTTTAAATTTATGTAGCATAATTGTTGGTAACGCAATTATATATTCGTTAAGTTACTTTTTTTTCCAGGAGCATTGAAAATATATCATGCGTATCACGATCCCAGCCAGATTCATACGTTACATTCTTACAGTTAGATGTGATTTAGGCTCCTAATATTCACCGTTATATTATCATGCAGATCAAACACGAAATTCCACTCCTTTCATCATAGATTCCAGCTATGCCTGCTGTTCAGGTCAGTTGTCAATGTTTCATCAAACGGCCGATACTTGCGGACTCTGTCACACATACACACACAAACAGACTCATACACGCTTGCGTACATCTCTCTTACGAAGAAGAATGGCAGAGAGACACGAATACATACATACATACATACTTACATATATATATATATATATTATATTATATTACATTATATTATATTATATTATATTTGTGAAAGAATGTCTCTTTCTGTGTGCATATGTGTGTTTCTGTGGGTGTATGGAAGACACGGATATGCATTTTAGAGTGTTTAAATGAATTTCGTGTGAGAACACGTATGAAGCGTTTAACCAATTCGAAGTCTATAGAAGTAAAATCGATAGTTGGCATTTGGCTATTATCTAATCAATATATTGATAAAAGTATTTACAGATGCTCACCATTAAATATGCTCACACGAAGGTCACTAAATGAACAGTAACGTTACATTACTTTTCTATATATGATCTTCCGTTAATGATGTATAAACCGAAGTTCCTAGTCATTTGGTCTCTAAAGATGCATGTCGAATTCATAATTATGAAATAACTTTGTAGTTTATTAATGCAGTTTAGTATCATATATTTCCCTTCCAATCCATCTCGGATCAAAAAATGTTATCGCTTTCCATCACGCTCCAGTAATGTACTTTTTAGAATGGTAAGCGACGTGCGATAAGGGCACATCCTATAATGCATGCCAACTCAAATTTCAGTTCTTATTCAATCATATATATTTTATAATCCTCCGCTGTCTATTTCCCCCACTCTCATCCACACGCCGTGTATTTATTACTTCTCAAATCTAGCAAAGAGTGATCATAATCACGATATTTTAGTTTCTAAAAGGACATCATTTTATACGATGAAATTTTTGTACCACGGATAAAAAGAATTGGCTTTGTGTGTGGTTATATATATATATATATGTGTGTGTGCGTGTGTGTGTATATGTGTGCCTGTGTGTGCGCGCGCGTGTGAATATATATATGTGTATATATATATATATAGAGAGAGAGAGAGAGAGATAGAGAAAGAGAGAGAGAGAGAGAAAGAGACAGCGAGAGAGAGAGAGAGAGAGAGCGAAAGAGAAAGAGAAATTATTAATGAATGTTGTTATCATCATTGCTTTTTTATTATCAATTTTAGATATAATAATAATAATAATAATAATAATAATAATAATAATAATAATAATAATAATCTATTATCATCTGGCTCCTCCTCCTCCTCTTCTTCTTCTTCTTCTTCTTCTTCTTCTTCTTCTTCTTCTTCTTCTTCTTCTTCTTCTTATTTTTATTATTATTATTATTATTATTATTATTATTATCATCATCATCACTATTGCGCGAGAGAATAACGCTTTCCATCAAAGTGACACTGGGATACAAATATACGAAGACCAGGACATCACTACAATATATGCGCGGCATAGTGATACAATCTCAAGAACAACAGTGAATGACAATGCAGCTGGGGTCCAGTTGGAACTATCGTGAGTTTGAGTAACTCCCCCCGCTTAAAAGATCCCTGGGAAAGGTTTTATTAGGAATGTTGAAGGAAGTATCCATGTATCTAGCGGTGAATTATTCGAGCCACAAAGAAACCCTACAAGTGGTTATGATGCTCCCCCACTACTTTTGCACGTGGTCTGAGATTCACACATTGTCAGTCACAAAGGGGCATGCTCACCAGATTAATGTTAGATAACTGATAAGCAAATATGTATTCTACAGAATATTTGCTGTAGTCTATCTTTTATACCAAGGCAAAACATGTACATAATAGCATCTCCAATCTGTTAAGATTATAAGCCAGTTAAGATTAAAGGCCTGGTAGTGCATCAGGACGTGATGCAATTATTATTATTAGTAGTATCATTAATATTAATATTTAGGCGGTGAGTTGACGGTCTGATTAGTACGTCAGACAAAATGCTTTTTTCCGAGTATTCACTTGCTGAGTTGAAATACTGCCGGTGTC
The DNA here is from genome assembly GCF_046866305.1 of Octopus bimaculoides. NCBI lineage: Eukaryota > Metazoa > Mollusca > Cephalopoda > Octopoda > Octopodidae > Octopus > Octopus bimaculoides. The sequence goes on along the minus strand of NC_142932.1, from coordinate 26,706,109 downwards.
ACTCACCTATTCTTTTAAACCTATGGGATGCGATAAAAATAAGGTATCCCTCAAGTAGTAGCATTAATCTTACCCACTAATTTAACCTCTTTACTGACCTTCCGTCTATCTCATTACCAGTTAAAGCCGATACGCTGGTAAGGCAATTGGTGCGTCGGCCAAAACCCTTAGCTTTTTTTCTTCCGACTGTTCACTTTCCGAGTTCAAACTTACTCGTGATCTATTAAGCCTTTCATCCATTCAAGTCGATTAACTTTTCTGATCGAATTCTAGATGGAAGGCAATGGACAATCTCCATCCCACTATAATCGCTGTCATTTTGCCAAAATTTGAAACAATTAGAATTATGTAGTCTTGTGAGTATTGCGTGTTGGCGTGTCACAATATTACAGTTCAGTGCCGGTTGGATACCTGCATTGTGTGCTGCAATATATTCTCTTGTCTTTTATATTGATATTACTGTATACAATACATGGTGGCATTGCCTGTTATTACTATTTTCTCTGTTTTATGCGTTGGCATAAATTTCCGCCTCTTCGAACACTACAGTGTTGGTAGCATCTGATCTTACTCTTGAGTGGATAAGATCTCCCGGATTCACGAAATTAGTGCTTTTATTATCAGCAATTCGTTTTGAACACCTGTCAAAACACGGTATGTTTTATTCATAGATCTTTATTACCGTGTCGCGTGTCTATTCATTAAAATATTTATGACGCTCATTAAGCCAATAAACCAAATGAACTCTTCTATTGTGTGTAGTTGATATACCATATTAACAAAAATAGATGCAACCTTCCTAAATTGTTGCAAAAGTACTCCGCCATTTCTTATGTATTCTAATCATCAGAAGAACATTTACTACTTGAATGAGCGACGTAAAGTATGTTGACAAGGACATTTTTTTTTAAAATTCAAACCTATAGTATTCAGGTATACAGCTTGAATGCTAAAAAATGAATGTGATATTTTCAAAATCGTAAAAGTTCTACGAAATGTTTAACAGAAAACTTTGAGCAGTTAGATGAATAATGTTCAGTTACTACATAACAAAGAATTTTAAATCACGCTGTGAATACCTAAATGATAAGAGGAGAATATAATTTCAAGTAGAAATGGATTAAGACTAGTCTTAGAATTACAGGAATTTGTATTATATTTTTCACACTGGCTACATTCTAACGTCTGTTCATTCCTGGCTTTATGCAATTGGGTGTGTTTTATTCCATTTGCATTATTAAATTTCTTGTATATTAGTTATTATATAATAATGATTTTAAATATTCTTTTATTTTTCCTAATATCAAACCTATACGAGGGTGTGCTAAATTGTCCGTATCATTACTAGTCAATCATGTTTTTGCATGTATACTTCGTATTAGAATTACTTAATTTTTGTATGTTAATCTGCACGTCATTAAAATAATCTATAAATATATAATAAATATATAGACTGACTGGTGTAATCACAATACCCGTCATCGCATGCAAAAGGATAACACATATGGCGTGTATAGAAGTGCATGACATGGTGCTGAAAAGTTCCTGGCTTTCAGGATATCTCGATAAGCCTGTGAGGAAGACGACATTTTCGAGTTCTTTTACAAGGCTTGGAATAACTGAAGGACCACTGCAATAAGTGTGTGAATCTCAGATGGTAAAATGTTAGATAAAATCTTAACTGAACTTTCTACGTATTTTTTTTTTACCAAAGAGCCATCAACATTTCCGTACTCCATCGTATTTGCTGAAACACGTTGAAGATGTTTGCGTTAATGAAAGTAAACATATATTGAAATTAGTTAGTTTTTTTTTCTTCTGCTGATACAGAACAACCATTTATCTGTTTCAAGTTAAATGCCGTGAGAAAAACAAACAAATCAAAAAAAAAAAAACGTTAATCTGCAATGTCGAGTACTGTATTATATGAAAAGAGAAGTGATATAAACATGAACCAGTCCAAACAAAGATACATTCACTTGTTAAGCATAAATTCAAAACATGGTAGTTAAAACGAGATGAATAAATTCTAAACTAAATTGCAGCTAAACGCTGGTGTGGTGTGCAGAGACATATGTTGTATATGTTATTAAATATTTTCAAATTCCATATTCATTTTATTATCATTGTTCTATTAATCCTAATCAGAGAGAAATTTCGCATGCAGTCACTTCCTCTGAGTTAACTCATGAAATCAACGTGTGGGATCCAACCAGAAACATAAGATCATAGTACAATGTGTTTTGCCTAAAATATAGTAAATAAATATACATGCGACGACGCGTATACGCGCACACATACATCTGCATGCGTGTGTGTTTGTGTGTATATGTGTGCGAATGTGTTCTTGTGCATGTCATATAAATGTGCCAGTGTTTACGTGTAAAAGTGCATGAGTGTATATGTGTGAGTGTGACGCTCTATATGGATATAAATCAAAACCTGTAACAATGTTACAGGGCTATTTAGACAATATTTTAACTTCTCTCTATATATATATTATATTTAGCTACGTATTTATGTAACAAATCCCAGAAAGAATAACCTTTCTTTTTGCTTCAAATATTTTATAGCATCAGCTTCTTCGGATATGAAATATCTTAAAACAGCTGCTTCATTTATAAATGAAAAATTCATGAAACCATTTGAATGTTGTCACATTTAGTATTCTCTTCAACTTCACTTCGAATGAACAAATATACCAGCTCGAAGTTTCGCTGTTTTGAATTTCCATTCTTTAGCCTCATTGTATTAAGTAGAATAAAAGATACGAACATATGGTGATGGAATTAAAGATTATTCATTTAACCAGAGGCCTGGAAATACGTACGTACTATAGAATATACACATATATTAAATACAATTTGAAAGAACCTTATTTAAAATAGAAACTACAATTCAAGGTAATAATTCTAAGAAGACAAAAACATAAGATTTGACAAACTCGTACGCTCACCTTATTCCCAAGAATAAGTATTCACATATCAAGTAATTGACGTTATATATAAAAGGCAATGTATTCCACCAACCCAAAGGATAAGGGATTGTTGTAAGTATTCTGATATTATCTCGTAAATAAATATTTATAATTCATCGGTTCTCAACTACCATTTCTAAGAAATATAGATATGCTACAGCATAAAAGGAACTGATAGACAAATCATTATATTGTGTGTTTGTGTGATGTCATAATGCTGAAACTGCGAATATAAAACCAAAATAATAATCCAAGATTTCAGCAGCAGCCATAAAGTTACATACATACATACATCCATACATACACACGTAAATGTGTATGCGAATATGTATGTATGTATGTATGTGTGTGTATGTGTGTGTCTATATATATATATGTGTATATATATATATGTGTGTGTGTGTGTGTGTGTGTGTGTGTGTGTGTGTGTGTGTGTGTGTGTGTGTGTGTGTGTGTGTGTGTATACAATGCTTTATGGTGAGCATGACCCTGTAAAAAGAACAATAGCGAATCAAAGAAAATGTACATCGGAAACGTGAAGGGCAACAATTTGTTGAAGAATTTCTGCTTCATAAACTCTCATTCGTAAATGTTTCTTATGCAGAAAATTATGAATATATCTTACGTAGGTATGGAAATAAACCAACACGCCAGTGTGGTTCAGACAAATAAAAACTATTGGAATTTCACTCCAGACAACTACTTTAACAAAAACAAACAAAAAAAAATCATATAATGTGGAGGATTGAAATGTTACAGTTGAAGTGGTACGAATGAAGCAATATTAAAATGTATTTGCGAAATATTTCATTTTCTTTTATTTACTTAACGTAACAAATTTCAGTGACTACTTTCTTCACCTGGGAAATTTGTACATATAACTGATATTTCTTCCTGATATGACCAGCATAATTTTTTATATTCATTTACATATAAATAATTAGACTTTGTTGTAGGGCCGCAAGGAATACAATAATTATTCTATTTTTTTCATCAATGTACTTGTAAACAATATCGATATATTCCTAATACATACGCATACAGAAGCATTCATGAATAACCGTATCTATCCATCTATCTCCCTATCTATCTATGTATGTATCTATCTATCTATGATTCTATTACTCACTCCCTCTGCCTCTCTTTTCCTCTATATATACGAATATACAAAGATAGACATATGTATATCTGTGTATGTATATGTGTATATGTTAGTATATATATATGTGTGTGTGTGTGTGTGTGTATGTGTGTGTGTGTCTCTGTGTGTGTGTGTGTGTGTCTGTGTGTGTGTATATATGTATATATATGCATACATATATATGCAATTTTATGTATAGCTATATATATATATATTTATGTATACATATATATGTATATACATGTATACACACACACACACACACACACACACACACACACACACACACACATATATATATATATATATATATATATATATATATATATATATATATATATATATATATATATATATATATATATAGACTCATATCTATGTACCAAACTATATTTCTTTGACGAAACAGGATATCTAGAAAAACAGCTTTCTATAAAGATTTATATATATATGTAAGTAATTCCAATTATCTCATGAAAAAATAAATTTTAAGCAAACAAAACACTTATTAGACTGACGAAATTTCACATAAAATATCGTTCAATACTATTAATTCTACATAACCTACAGCTAGAATTATTTCTCATGCAAGCTGTGCGTCATTTGTTGTGACGTTTAAACTCTTTCCGTCTCTCTCTCGCCATATATATATATATATATATATATATATATATATATATATATATATATAATATTTGTGTATATGTATGTATGTATGTATGTATGTATGTATGCATATATATATATATATATATATATATAATATTATTAGGGACAAAATCCAAAATTACAGGTAAAAAACTCAATATATATATGTGATAGTGGATTTTCATCGATGAGTTCTTGAAAATTGGTTATTTTCCCTAAAACTATATATATATATATATATATATATATATATATATATATATATATATATATATATATATATATATATGTATATATATATATATATATGTATGTATGTACATGTATATACATATGCACCTATGTATATGTGTATATATATATGTGTATATGTATATATATATATATGTGCATATACACATACATATATATATACACACACACACACACACACACACACACACACACACACACACATATATATATATATATATATATATATATATATATATATATATATATATACTTATATATACGCATACATGATGCAATATATCTATACACACATATATACAAACATATACACATATACATACACATACATATACATATGTCTATCTTTGTATATATATACCATAAACATATATAAAAAATGGAGAGAAGATGTTGAAACAGAAATAGGCTTATTATAAACCTGGATTCAATGCATACGTACGTTTCGAAAGCAATGCAAAAATTAAAGGAAAAAAATTAAATCATAGTGATTAAAATTATAATTAAAAATAAACAATTGAAAAATTAAAATTAAGAATAAAAATAAATATAAAATTTAATATTTAATTCATGAATTGTCATTCCCAGCAGTGAAGAATATTTTGAAGGACATCAAACGAGTTTAATATTATGAACTAAATGAGATAAACTTGAAATAAAATGAAAATGGAACAAGATACAATAAGAGAACACAGATGGGGCAATAAGGAAAATCTGGTAATTTACAAACCAATTTGTGAACAGGAAAAATAATATCACCAATAATAATAGTGAGAGAGACGAAAATAAAAACAAAAAAATAAATATAAATATCAATGTGTATGCAAGTGTATATGTGCAGTGAAACTATAACATAAGTATCTAACGGATCTGTTTGAAAAATAATAATAATAATAAACACCGTTCTAGGCGAAATACTGTGACTACCGATGATGGTGTCTTTGTGTCCCTGTAATTATAGCGGTTCGAAAAAAAGAATTGATAGAATAAGTACTAGACTTACAAAGAAAAAGTCATGGGATCGATTTGCTCAACTGAAGGTGGTGCTCAAGCATGGCTGCACTCAAATGAAAAAAAACAAATAAACGATGGTGCATCAGCATGGCCGCAGCTCTGAGCTTATACTACAGCAAAAACGAAAATGATAATAACAATAACAATGACATCAACATCGAAAAATACCTTAGGAAATGAGAAACCAGGTTCGAAATTTCCCCAAGACACCTGATGATGGCTGGTGGGCATATCAGCCGAAACGTTGTGTTAACAACAAACAAGATGAGGACAAATATACATCAAATGTAAATAATGTACATAATTCCTCATCTCTTAAATATAGAACTATAAGAAAACGTAGTAATCTAGTTGGAAATAGTATGATAATATATGTAATTGCAAAGTTGGGAAACGCGCGTTTACGTAGAAAATGTGTTTACACATGTATAGTATGAGCAGGTGGGCATGTGCATGCGTATATAAGTGCAACGAGCTACCATTTAAAGAGCCGCTGACAAAACTATTTTACATAAGTTATAAGCATCTGCGAAAGACAATACACATTTCTTACTGACCTCATCTGTGGCTTAAACAAACAAACATATTCGATAAAACACGACATGTTTAGTCGTTTATTATGGAATGCATGACTGTACAATCGTGTAACGTATGACTGGAAAACACTGCCTGCTATATAATATGCAACGAGAGCATCATCAAAAATCACTCTGAAATTGTTCAAAATCCCAAACCATCCATTTAGTATGTTTTTGAAATTTAGAAGAAAATCTTATTTTTCAGATTAGATCAAATATTTATTGACTTATAAATGTATTTATTAGGTTCATCGTATTATTAGTATTATTATATTCATGTCTATATATAAGTATAATACAATTTCATAATAGTTTGTATATGCATAGCGTTACTTGGATAGAAGTAAAACAGCTATAAGGTAGATACTTTTAACATTTGGTATAAATGTATACGCACTTATGAGGTGTAATCATACAACAAAAATTTAGTGCATTTCTATACAAATTTTATAATACGCAAATAGATATGTGATATACAGAACAATGAATGTAGGTCTGTACCAACAAGCCATACAAGTCTAACCTATGCAATTAAATTCATTTCTAGGTATAACATTATTAATTCATAAGCATGATTGCACGCTTCGTAAGTAGGGTAGGATTAAATGTATGCATATACACATGTATGTAAATTAGTGTTGGATAAAAGGATATGTACATGTGTGTGCGTCTGTGAGAGCGCGTGAGAGTACGTATGTATATATGTGTGTGTGTGACTGTGTGCGTGTCCGTGTGCGTCAGTGCAACTAAGTTGGTTAGTATAATTGACTCTTGTCAAGAAAGTGAAGAGGTAAAGAGGATGATATTGATAATATATATATATATATTTATATACATATAGTGGTGTGTGTGTGTGTGTGTGTGTGTGTGTATGAGTATATATATGTATTACTTAAAGAATTTCCAACCTTGTCTGATTTACACGTTTTATTTATCATCTGATAATAAATGTAAGATAATATAATATAATGAATTACTACCATATTAAATGTCCATTCAGATTGAACAAGTAATTTCATACATTAAACAATGCAATCTTCAGGTTCATGTAGTAGCAGTGACAGTTATATTTTACAACTTGCAACTGTAGTAAGATGGCTAAACTGTGTACCTCAAATACATTTGTATAGACTCCTGAATATTATTTTTCACAAACTGTATTCTGACCAATCAGTGTGTAGCTTTATTAACTTGCTTAAGTTTATTGTTGTTTGGTTTAGGCGTCACAGTTTGTTGAACTTGTCAAGTGACCTGTATTTTGACCCTGGCCAAAGCGGTAATTGTCGGATTATTTTTAGAAATGTTGTAAACAACATTTCCCAGGGATTTTTACATTTCAAATATCATCCTCACCATTATCTTCTTCTTTGTTGTTGATGTCGATGCTGTTGCTGTTAGTGGTCGTGGTGGTTGTTGTTGTTGTGGCGGTGGTGGTTTTTGTGGGGGTGATGGTGGTAGGAGTAGCTGTGGTAATAGAACTTTAAACCCCAAAATAAAATTCTATTTACTGACTTTTCTTGTTCCTCTTTCCTTTTATTTGGATTGTCCTCAGTTTTTGTATGAGTATTTTATAGCCGCCCGCTATATGCCATTTTCTATCAGAAGAGACGGGTATTTTTGTTGGAGCAAACATTTTTTAGTTCTGTTAAGATTTTGTTCATGATATTCGCATCTCCTACAACGTTACAAATTCTTCTTGCTAGGCAACATGAGATATTGTGTTTTGTATATGATGGATGGCACAACTTATAATTCAGGCATTCATGTGTGTGCGCTTGTTTGTAGTATACATCTGTGGTAATAGCGGTTTCATCTTTAATTAGCGTTGCATCTACGAATTGTGATTTGGTGGTACCCATCTCCTTTGTAAATTGGAGAGATGGATGTTCGGGAACATATTGAACACTTCCAGAGTATTTAGAGATTCTGTCCCGGTAATGCCGATTTGATGGAGAGAATAAACTAACCTATAACTGAAGCATTACATTAACCTAAACAAATCCTCTGTGCATGTACATCCGCATGAAATTTCAAAAGCTACTTTACCACAAGTCACATGTCTAAGCAATTACAGAGCAGCGTGAGATGAAATGCTTTGCTCAGAAACATAACACTCTAAACAGTCCAAGTATTTAAACCACAATCTCTAGAGTGATGAAGGGCAACCAACCTAAAACTAGTCTCTGGATGCTTGCTTTGTTGGGTGGAGGTGCTTATCTCCACTGTTTGAAAACCTATCGACACAGAACGATTGTGTCATGTAGCCAACTAGAACCGGTATTTCTGGAGGCTAAATAGCAGTAGCATTCTTTACTTTCCTCGGACTGCCACATTAAGTTTGCAACAAACCATCACTTTATCGTGCTGCTGCTGAATAACTCTCTGTGAAAGATTTAGAAATGCAATATTTCTAATTTTGTAGATCAGTGAATTTAATTTCACTTGAAATTCTATAAATTTTCAACAGCGATTTAATACCGACAACTGCAAACCACGATTTTTGTTGTTTTTTTTTTTGTAACAATTGTAGCGGTCTATATTGTGCGAGGCCACCGTTGTTGGGTAGTGGTGAATAGTTGCGAGGTGTGAAAGGTTGCGGGGGCTGCTGGAGGTTCTGTTCCCCTGGACGTACATGTGCTGAAGCCGGAGATGATGCAGTGGAATGATAAACAAATATTATGGTATGGAAGAGAAGGAAGGGTCAAATATAAAAATGAACCTGCCAGAGGAGGAAAAAGGGAAAATGGAAGAGAAGACGGTCATATTCAGAACATTTTCGAATGGAAACAGAAGACTTAAACATGCGTCGCTGGAAGAGATAGAAGAAATCTTGGAAGAACAAATAGGAGGCAGCATAAAGTTCTTTACAAGAGGAAAGAGATATGCGTCGATAATGGTAAACTTTTATCAGAAGAGGAGGCGAAAAAAAGAACGCCAACAGGCTGACACAGGGAGAAAAATTGACTTTGATGCCAAACTGTTTGGGCAAAAGAATTGTTAGAATTAGTGTGCTAAATATTTTGCTTGCTAGCCGCCTCATAAAATACATATATTACCATTGTCTTCTTCAGAAGGTCGACAGTTTTGCAATTCCCACAATTTCATAATTCCTATTGACTTTAAATTGTAAATAATAAATATAAAACACTTCGGGTCCATCAGTCTGTAAGCCTTCTGTCAATTTCTAATCTCTTCTACATTTGTGTAGCTTCATATACAGGAAAAAGAATGCTTACGTACATTTCGACATAGTCAGTATGAAATATTGAAGATGCAACAGATTGTTTGAAGATTTCGATATGAAACGCTTATATTAACTTCAAGCTACAACCTGCATTATAGTATTCTAAATGGTGAACACGCGAATAGAACAAAGTCAAGATTCTAAATATATGATGAAAATATGTTAATACCTCCCTACTTATATAGACAATAAACTTTCGAATATGATGCATTCAAAATATGTAAGACATAATTTATTGAGCAAAACTATGAACTGCAACAATATTACTCAAGTGTGATGAATTACTGCCGCTTAAAAGTACAACGATTCCAGAATTAATTTCATATATATTATGGCAATATTGTGCAATGAGATCAGTAAGCGTTGTATTTTGTCACATGAGAATAAGTTTTCCGTTACGAAAAATATTGTTTCATATCACACAAATGTTTATTGCAAGTGACTCATCAGACAAAGTTAACCCTGATTAATAAATCTCAAAAGTGGTGCCTTCTTGTACATAATTTCATGGAACAAAATTTTCCTGATCTGTGTTGCTATCAGCCAGTATAAGACAACACGGCATATACACGGTCTACGCTGAGTATGAAAACGATGACTTGCATGGGAATTCTTAATACTTCCTTTACAATTTCTGGCGGATTCGATCGCAAAGACACTAGAAGTTGCTGTGCTTCGTCGCTGCACAGGGCACTGCAAACTATGTTCGCTGAACTGAGGAGACATGAATTTGACATAAGGGAGTGTCAGCTTGACGAGACACAGTGATGTCAAAAGGCCGTCAGTCCCAGAGTACTTCCATTGAGGAATGAAATGTCACATGAACAGACACATTGGAGATGATAGTCATCATCGATTAGCATGCTCATGCTTGCATCTACGGATGGTATTATGAATGAATATGCATCGATTGCTACTCATCATGCATCTTCGCCATTTTCGAATGTGTTAAAAAAAAATATTTAAAAAATATAAAATAACACCAGATAGCACCTTAAGGTCCATGAACTTAGCAGCTAAGAACATCATGTTAGAATACAACTTAGCCGAAAAAACTGAACCATTTATACCCCTTAGACATAGAATCACTTTAAAAGACCATAAACCCAACTTCCTTACATACACTAAAGTTAGATTAATATGCCCTAATAGATCAGACCTATGCAAATTAAGTAAATTAATACTTGATAAGTGCATCCCTACGCTAAAAAGTAGACTATCCCTTGAATTATGGTCTGACACATATGAAGCCCTTAACTGGTTCTCCAAAATACAAAATACTAGTAACTACAAATTCATACAGATAGATATAGTAGACTACTACTCCTCAATTAACCCCACGATATTAAATAGTGCCCTAATATATGCCAAAAATAATTCACAACTAACTAAGAAAGAAATTAATGTAATACTCGAAGCTAGAAAATCTATTATAAGGTTCGATAACAAGCTCTGGGTCCGTAAAGACTCCCCTAACTCCTTCGATATCACCGTGGGAGCCCCGGACTCAGCTCAGATAAGTGACTTAGTAGGAATTTATCTGCTCTCCTACATACAGTAGGAATTCCCAGACCTGGAAGGGGGATTGTACAGGGACGATGCACTATTTGTAATTAAAAATCCCTCGAATAGGAAACTAGAGCTCATCAAGAAAAACTTGCATAAATTCTTCAAAAGTTTTGGACTAGCCATTTCTATAGAAAACGAACACACATCCATAAACCACCTAGACGCCAATTGCAACCTAGCCACAGGACTACATGAACCATACATAAAGCCTAATACTAACCTAAAATACATAAACGCATCCAGCAACCACCCACTATTCCTCAGGAGGAGCTTAGCACATAGTATAAGCAATAGGATATCACGCCTCGCCTCTAACCAAGCTATCTTTAATAAGCATAAGGAAACCTACAATATCGCACTACATAAGGCAGGATTTAACCATAAAATTAAATTCATCGATTCCAATAACCATAAAAAAGACCCAACTATAAGGAACCCAAACGCTAGAAACACGCACACTACTAACGCACCTAACACCGATGGAAACCACATATGAATGACAAAGATAAGCATAACACATGTAATAGAAATACAACACGTCCCAATACCAAACCACATAACACCAAAAATACCAACAACAATATAAACACAAATACCAATAATATTAAATGGACGATTAAGGCTAACAACGAGACGAAACAGAAATACAATAACCACCTGAACAGAACCAACATTAAGCAATACAACGATAAGTTTAGCTTAAATTACAGGGAAACCCAGAAGACTAAAAGGAACCATATATCGGGCCCACTAAAACCTAACAATATTAGCAGGGAAAATAATGAAAAGACACATATTAAAAATAAACTCAAATATACAAATAAATTAGACAGCCGGAGAGAAAAATTCACCAGCCTCCCCAGTTATGATGGTAGCTTCTATACCAGATATGGCCGTAATAGCAGCAAAAACAATAAGGATACGACCTGGATAATCATTCCCTATAACATGGGCCTCAAAACCAATATAGTCCGCTCACTAGTGAAGATAATAGATAAACACCTCAGTGTGAACAATAAATACGCAGAAATATTTAAGAACAACATAAGAATAGGCCACAGCCTAACATGTAACTTAGCTACCATAATAGCATCTTTTAATAATAAGAAATTAGACGCATTCTATAAAGCTAGAAACACCATTAACAAACAAATCAACAACCCTCTAAACAATAGGAATAAATCCAACCCTAGGCCAACACCCCTTACTATGAGGGATGCACACCGAAAAAACAATAGCGCCACACAACAACACACATACATAGACACCCCTCATAACCTATGTGGCTGTAGAGATAGGAACAAATGCAATTTCTCCAATAGGTGCAAGACAAATAATATAGTTTACCAATGTGGTGTACAAACAAATAGCCACACTAAATCCTACATTGGGGAAACGGGTGACCAAATACGTTTAAGATATAATGAGCACCTGGCGAGTTTTAAAAACAGAAATAAGGCAAATTCTACAGGGCTTAGTAGGTATATCTGGGAACTAAATGACAATAAGATAGAATATAAACTAAAGTGGCACATACTAAAAGTAGCTAATTCCTATAACCCAACTAACAGACGGTGCAATCTATGTGTAACAGAATGTCTCGAAATCCTAACAGCTAAGAACGAATTATTAAACAGGAGATATGAATCTAGTCTAATCTGTCTTCACGCTACTAAATACTCATTCTGTAAGTATAATTAAATATATAATACATTACACCTCCTAAGCAAAACTAAATATGCATAAAATAGCTTTACTTCTAAGTAGATATGAATAAGACAAAAGTTAGCCCCCTTTTCACCTAAATTTAGGGTTGCTTCCCTGTACTAACACCGCCGGTGCTATAAAAACACAGCGCATCCAGCAATCACAAACATCACATGGATATGCACTTGACTAAAACTGGAACAATGTTCTTAAATAACACCCACCCTATATCCCCTTACAAGAAGACCAACGCAACAACTAAAAGGTAAGGCTCTATTTACCTATCACCACTATCACACCACCACATATATTACACCCAATAATTACTTCTCCTACATTTCGCACACCACAAACTTCGAATATACCCTTCAACACTCTGAAGAGATCGGCCAAGCTACTGGCTGCATCGAAACGTACGTTAGTGACTAAGACATAACATACAAAATGACTCATTACATAACCTAAACCTCCACACTGACTCATTTCACAAGCTCCATATAATAAAACAACGGCTATCTAGTCAAAAGGAAATGCTTTTTCTTGTATTTGTTGCTCCATTCTCCAAGTAAATATATATATATATATATATATATATATATATATATATATATATATATATACACAATAATCCCTCGCCATATCATGGACGTATGTATGGATGGATGTTTGGATGGATGTGTGTATGCAGGTACGTGTGTATGTATATATATGTACGCATGTGCAGATATGGTCATATGTTCAAACAAATAAAAAAACATTTCTACCATATAACATAATTTCACATGCATTAATGGAAACTTTTTATTATTCTATAAATATTAATAGTAATTCATTATATATAAATTACATATATAGAACGCGGCATTTACTTTTATTGACAAGTCACTTATATTCAATAATACTAAACTAACGAGATTTTCTGTGTAATTTTGTTATCATTAAAACTTTCTCAAAATAAGTATTTCTCTCCATATAAATTACCTTCAGGTGTCCTCCGTCTAACGTATATGCCGAGAGTAAAAAAGAATATGTATATATATATATATATATATATATATATATATATATATATATATATATATATATATATATATAAAGTATTTAAAATTATAATACAGGGTATCTAAGAGATACCGCCACGCTGAAAAATAGCAGTCAATTCCTGACTCTAAACCACAATAAATGTCCACATAGCATAAGGAGCGGTCTTCGTCTTCGCTCCTTGTGCTATGTGGACATTTATTGTGGTTTAGAGTCAGGATTTGACTGCTATTTTTCAGCGTGGCGGTATCTCTTAGATACCCTGTATTATAATTTTAAATAAATATTACCGTTGATGGTTTTTATTCCCATGCTGGCCACTTGATAAGATCAATATTTTAAATATCGATCTTATCCTTATTTATATATATACAGGGATTAGCAATTGAGTTGCTTCTCCAACATACTGAAAATTTAGAAATAGCAGTCAAAGAACTACTGATTCCAAACTACAAATTTTTCTCTAAAATGGAAATATCGCCATCCATTTTAGAGAAAAATTTGTAGTTTGGAATCAGTAGTTCTTTGACTGCTATTTCTAAATTTTCAGTATGTTGGAGAAGCAACTCAATTGCTAATCCCTGTATATTTATAATGATAAATAGTTTTACCGATAAAGGTTTTTTTTCATACTGAACTACTTGGCAGAATTGTTAATTATTAATTCTATTATTAATTGACGATTCTCTGCCCTTATTCTTGTATATATATATATATATATATATATATATATATATATATATATATATATATATATATATATATATATATATACGTTATATATATATACGTTATATATAAGGTTTTTCGTAATGAGATGAAAAAAGCCAAGGCTGTGAATAATATAGAACATTTGGAAATAGAAGATCCTTCTATTTATAAATGTTCTATATTATACACACCCTTATTTTTTTTTCAGCTCATTACGAAATTATTATATTCACACGCTGATTTATGAGCTACGTTGGACCCCTTATTCGTATAATCACTGAACCTAGATCTTAACTATAGTCTATCCACAGCACTTACTGAACATTACCTGAAACCTCTGGGTCTAAATGACACTACTTTCGCGCGCGCACACACACACACACACGCACACACACACATATATATATATACATATATATATGTACACACTCAGAGCCATTGAGAGAGTGGGAATGAACTAATAAATGTGTGCATGTAGAATTATCATACGTATGTACCACAGAATCGAATTATTGTTCTCAGCTTCAGACATTCTACTATATACACTTCAGTTTCATTATGTGTGCAGCTGGTTACTTACAAGTGTTAATTTTTACCTGCATAGCAGTTATTTGTTACCTGAATAATCAGTTGTACGAAAATGAGATTATTAAGCATTCTCATTTTTTGATACACAATACCAATATTATGCCTTTGGTTTCTGTCTTACTTTGAAGTTTTTAATTCCGAGATCTTCAATCTCGGGATATGTTGTTTGTGGAATAAATTAAGCTCATATCTACTAGACAATAAATTAAGCTCATAACCACTAACCAGTTACAATTCCCACTTCATGAATATCAATGTCTTACTAAAATGCACTCTTCCACTGATTAAAAACAAAATATATAGAAGTATACAAAGAAGCGTATATCACATATCTCGAACCGTTTTGATTACAACATTAAAGACCAAAATACTACTTCGAAAACTTTAACCTCTGACAGACGAAACAGATCAAATCACATAATCTCAACCATTCTGAACACACAATTGACAACATTAAATCTCTCACTTACACACGCACAGATAAAATTATTCTTCAACTTCGTTTTCTATCTTTTCATTTTCTACAACATAGCAACATTTTTCATTTTGCAAATAGTGTGAAATTATAGAAAAATTTAACATAATCTAACTACACTTAAACCATAGTCATTCCGTTTTGAGGCAGTTCCGCAAATTCTTCTGTTTGCAAAGTTTTCTGTATCTACTTTTGGCGATGTTATGACCAAATTGTTTTACAAACCTTTATGGAATATTTGTAATAAACACTCCAAATGTAACTCTGTGATCTACGATTTCAAACATGTATAGTTTACATTAATATTGTATGGTTCTTTGCGCTCTTAATTTTGTTCGTATCATATTTCTTAGACGTTTCATAATCTTGAACATTATAGTAATGTTCAAATCAGAAGAATAATTCTAGTCTCACGATTTGCAGATGATTCTGTAAGACATCGAAGTTTTTAAATGTATTTTTACTGTATAAATACTTACAGTACATTTATAATAAATATTATCAAAGGTTTGCTGATGGGCTCCTGAAAAAGATTAATATGAACACCATCTTTCAAAATATAACTCGGCAAAACCAGAGCAAATTTTTCATCCATGCAGCATAAAGTATATACAATATTTTAGGGCGTGTGGGACCGAAAGTGAAATCTATGCCAGCGAGTTTCCTATAACTGAAGGAGTTTACACTGATGAGACAACAATATGTATTACGCTAAAGAAATTGTAAAAAATTGACTGAAATTTATAGTACAGGAAATATATCGAAAATCCGTTATTTCACACCGAAATAAAAATTAAAACTAAAAAATTACAGACAAAATTACCATGATATATTGGCATATATAAAGGTATGTCTAAGTAATATGTAAGCATACATGTTTATATTGCAGAACATTTTGTAATGAATAATTTCACACACAGTGCATTTTAAATTACAATTTGACTCTTCTGAACTAAGCAAACTAAGCCAAAACAAATAAAACAAGACTTGAAAGAAAAAGCTTTCATTCATGTGAATGAAAGTTATATTGATATGTGTGTGTGTGTGTGTGTGTTTGTGTGTGTGTGTGTGTGGGGGGGGGGGGGTATGTGTGTGTGTGTGCGTGTGTGTGTGTGTGTGTGTGTGTGTGAATTGTAAACATTACCCATTATTGTCAATAGCGATGAAGTGCCATAGATATTAAGTTCTAAAGAATGAACATCTAAATACGACTTGAAAATACTCTCTTACTTCTAAAGTGATAAAAATAGCATAATCTCTGGCAGTTAAATACACTTGGGAATAGAAGTTTCCCTGCGGTCGGTGTCAGCTTGAGAAACAGGTCTCAAAGTACTAGAAAATTTTATATACTCATTTGAACGTTGTTTTTTTTTATATAATCATGGTGGTAAGTCTGAAGGCAACATCGGTATGTTCGCGCGCACGCACGTGTCTATGGGTTTGCGTGTGAGTGAATTAGCATATGAAGATGATACTGCAGAAATATATATATATATATATATATATATATATATATATATATATATATATATATATATATACAATGCTGCGTGTACACACACATATATCTATGTATATAAGGGGAGATTTCACAAAAAAAACAAAAGAAGGAGACAGGTGGCGTAGACAACAAACAGATGTATTAGTTTAAGTTTAACACTCGGGAAGTGAAAAAGTATTTAACGTTTCGAGTCTATGCGCTTCCACAGAAAGGAACACAGAAAGAAACAAGGTGAGAAAAGAAACAGAATGTGTACTGGCTAGCGATGTATCATGGCGAATATATATATATATATATATATATATATATATATATATATATATATATATGTGTGTGTGTGTGTGCGTGTGTGTGTGTGTGTGTGTGTGTGTGTGTGTGTGTTTGTGTCTGTATGTGTGTGTGTGTAACTACATGCCCTCTATATGTTGTCTATAAACTCCATTTAATAAGATCGGTTTTTATAAATTTACCATGCTCTTAGAAACAGTAGATAATCGTGCTTGCCATTATGGTTTGTCAAAAACCTGTATTATCTGAATAATCGGTCTCATAAATTAAAGTTGCAATATGACAGGTTCCACTCTGCGTACCTCTTCGGAATGTTATCTCTTCTCCTTAGATTTTACTGTCCTGACTAAAGTATCGAATGTTGAAGTAAAGACGAATCGTACACGTATCATAGCTAGTAATATATCTATCAATATCTAAAACCAAAAGTGTATTACATTTAGGTGGAATTTTACCAAAAGTGTATTACATTTAGGTGGAATTTTCTAGAGGACAATAGCTTTTTAGGGAGTGTTCATTGCATCAATGATTGAAATCTGTTAATATACGCTTTGAGAATGAGCATTAATATGGTTGCATAACTTGAGTAGCATGTTTTGCTGAAATCTGCAAGAATATATCCAAGAGGTTATTCTGAAAACGAACTAACAATAACTTGTTGATTTCAGCTGCGTCAGCTAGGAAAGTAAATCCTCTGCAATATTTAAATGTTCAATATTTCCTTTTTATGGAATTGCTGCCAGACAATTTCATCTCTAAACCTGTGTATCCGGAATTTAACATATATAGTTTAAATAATCGATGCAGTAATGCTTCAAGTAATGCCGTTTGAAATGGATATGCTATATGTGTTTAATTGTATTGATAAACACATTTGCATCCATAGTTAAGTTTTCTTTCACAGTGGTAAGAATATTATTGTGAATGCGGTTTCATAGTTGTTTACGTAGAATTAAGTAGCGCAACTTCCATTTTGTGCTCGTCAGATACCTTAAGTTGTCATTGGTTTCCTTTCTTGTTAAAACATATTGTCTCCTGGTATCCCCACAAGTATTATTATATTGAAATTGTGATATAATTGTGTTGTTGTGTTATTGCCGAATGTAAACGCCTACCACGCAATATTTCGCCTTGCATATTTTACACTGATATTTACGTTTCCGAATCGGACATTTGAACGTTTGGTATATATGCAACACATTAATCATAGAAATATGATCATTTGCTTAATTATACGCAATGTTTGTATTCATAGTATTGCATTTATGTTTGAGAATTCACTTAAGATCATTGAGAGTTTCTTGCTTTTGGGGAACAATACCATGAAGCCACAGTTTTGCTTGGGGTGCCATGACACGAAGGAATCGATATAGGGAAAGTTTCAACCTCGACACTTTTGAAAGCTTCATAGGTTATTGGATATAGAATTAATCCAGCACATTATAGTGGTTGGATTTTGTGTCTAGTTGCTTTTCTGTTTCTTTTGCGAGAAGCATCAAACGTAATATGATAAATGATTGAAAATTTAGGATATCGACAGTGGAAACCTCAAAGCTTTGGTAATGTCAGGAACGCAAAATATGCCAGAACCATGAGAAACAAATCTATATAATGACAACGAAACCCTGTATAAATCATATTCATATACGGATCTGAATGCTTGAAGCACACAAAAGGAAAAGAAAGCAGGATACAAAGAATATTTATCAATGTTAAGGATAACAAAGAATTATTTTCGGTAGCGAGGGTAATGGTGCCAAAAAGCATATTAAAAGGAAATATGACATTATTAAGAGAATGCATCAACGAACAAAATTGCGTGTTTGTCAGACACATTTTGGAGAAGTAGGCGTGAAGTTGTAATTTACAATTTCACAATTTCTATAGCAGAAGGCACATGTTAAAAGTAAGTAACTTATATACAATTGAGAATATTGAAGAATAAAAAGGCATGTTCGTGTTGCACGGGGTGCATTAAACATATCCTATCCAAAGGGTCTTTTAAATGCACGCTATTATCTATATCTTCATTTGCTTCCACTTCCCCATTTCCAAAAGAAAATTAATTATATGCTTCTGCGTGCTAGTGTGTATATTTAACTACGGAACTTCCATTTGATCATGGCCGTTTCGCAATGTTTTTCACGTAATATCAATTTCATGATAAAATAGATTATCCTTAAATGTTTGCATTTATATATACGCTAATAATTATATAATTTTATATTCACAAAGAATGCAAATAAAGAAACCTTTGTCATTAGATTATCAGGTTGTCATGGTTACATGAGCAGTTACACTCTAGATATACATACGTATTTCAGTCTACATTGAAATATACTGTGGCTCTTCTATTATAGAAAATATTGTCCACATATTAACGCGTTGATATCAATTGATGAAGTATTAGTAATTAAGAGATTTTCCGACTTTACCTTATAGAAAATAACAAGGAGAAATAGCAAGAACTAAAGAAAAAAACTAAGAGACAGAGTAAAAATAAAACAACATGTGAAGTGAAAATGAAATAACAAATGAAATGAAAAAAACATCAACACTTAAATTACATTTTTTAACAAAGTAATTAACACAAATGGATAAGCGGGAGAGAAAGAGGTAGGGAATTAGAGATTCTACATCATGTTTATAAAGAGTGAAATTTGTGTGTTAAATTGTTGTCTTAACCATGTTATTCTGCTGATTCGATGTACTGCTTTTCATTATTTGCATCAAATATTGCTGAGCACGAGTATTAATAGAGACACGTACATTGAATTTCATGTATACTTATACTCAAATTAATACTACGTGAAAAAGATTGACAAACGACCGTAATCCTATGCAAAGAAATGTAATTAAATAAATCTACATTCGATTCTCATATCTCCAGAATTGTTTATTGTAAGAGATTTGATCAATAAATATCCGGAATGTTGCCATAGTAACAAAGCCAAATCACGCAGAGTAAAGCTGCTTGGTACAGATTTACATTGTAATCTACGGTACATGTGCACTAAGGTTTAACGCACAAGCTCAGTTCTGTTGTTTACAGCTGTGCTTCGAAGGAACGTGTGTAGCATGTAATCGTCACGTTGACCATGACAGAGAACGTGGAGCATAGAATCTACAACGAATTTTGCAAAAAGCTTGGCGATATTTGCTCACATGCCTACGCAAAATTTTCAAAAAGATTTCAACGTTCTTAATACAATCAAGGATATCGTGTGCAACTGAAACCCGAGTGTCCTCTTGTTGCCGTGAACATAGCTCAGTTCACATTTTCCCATTCTCCCCTACTGGAAGGAGCATCTCAAGCACTGATGCATTTCTTGCTGTGATGGGAACGAATAAATATTTGCACACACTATATTTGAATATATATTCTTCAATGTCTGAGACATCAAACATTATTCCAGTAGAACGCTGATATTTAAAGAGGAATTTTTCTATGTAATCTGTGGATTTGATGCACAGCTCTCCTCAACCATATAAGTATTTCAGCGGACCTTCTGTTTTAAGGAATGATATAATACACAAACTTCGTACAAGCCCATCTGAAATGGGATGCTTGTAGCTTCTTAAAATGGAGAATACTTTAGGCAGAGTAATGCCAAAGCCACCCTGTGGATACTGATATTCAAAGATGTTCTGATATTTAGAGCCACCCAGTTTGTAAATATGTTCATATAGTAAGCATAAATATAATGGATCGTTGATTTTTACATGAGGGATTTGTGTAACTTGAGGTTACATGTGAGGTAGTGAGGATGACAGTAATTCCTTGACCCAATGAATGTACATACGGTATTAGCATTGCAGTGTTTGGCATTAGAAGAGAGAGCCGTTCCGATATGGTTCACGGTTGATGCTAGCTCATCAAATCATCAACGTGTTTTCGTATGTAGAATGTGAATAAGAGTTATTTCGTAGGTTTAAGTTACGCATATAGAGATTATCTAAATATAAGCGATATACAAAAGTATACTGAGCGAATGAATGGAGGTATATGATGATTTCTTCGTATAAAGACTTGTTCATAACGCTAGTTGTGTTTATAATATGCATCGTTTCATTTAGGTCATGATTCATCACTCATTCCCTTTCTTATAGCCTTCTGTGAAGAGAAACCAGCAGACAACGCATTTTTCAATACGAAATGCAATTGTGTAAATGTGACACCACAAAAAACTAATGTACGTTCTGGAGATTAGCAATGATTTTAAAACATGTTCCTTAGATTCATAGATAGATGATTTACTTTACTACTTGCTTAAATACAAATGTTCCAAAACGATAAATTTTTTCACATGCAATATATTCCAACAAGGACGAAATCAAATTTATGTCAGTGTTATATTATTTCTAATCTCTTCTAAACTTTTAGCAAATCTTAGTCAATTGAACTGTTCAACGATATTATTAAGTAATTATTTCCACAAATCATAAGTTCATCACAATGAAAGTGTGTGAAAGGGAATAGGAAGGTAAAGTGGAATTCCACTTATATTGTCAGCATTTTTATTGTTAATAACAAAATATACTTGCATATACATATTCATATACATATCCACAATTATATAACTATATCCGTACGAATATAGGTAGCCACGTATATACAAGGGTATATGATATATACAAATGTATATATATGTGCGTACATATATTTGTACTCACATATACAACAAAAGAGACACACGTGCACACGCTAACAGGTACACACACACACACACACACCTGTATGCGTGTGCACAGAAAGAGAAGAAACGTTCTTTATGATCATTTTTTGGTGTGTTTTTAAATGATTACTATTGTGTTTAGATCTCTCCTAATGTTACAATCTATTGATGTGTATATTCTCATGAAATTTAATACTATATATATATATATACATATATATATATGTGTGTGTGTGTATATATATATATAGGTATGCGTGTGATTATATATGCATACATATGTATGTATATATATATATATATATATATATATATATATATATATATATATATATATATATACATATATATATATATATATATATTTATATATATATATATATATATATATATATATATATATATATATATATATATATATATATATATATATATATATATATATATATATATATATATATATATACATATATATATATATATATACATATATATATATATATATCCAGATATATATATATATATATATATATATATATATATATATATATATATATATATATATATGCATTTATATATGAGAATATTTTTGTGTCCGCATATTGGTATGTATGTATTTATATGAATAAACATAAGTGTGCTTGATTGTCTTAGCGTATGTATAAATGAACGCATATCCATGTATATGACTGCATAATTATATAAAACTATGTATATATATTGATATATTAATTCACACATACACACACGCACAC
>NC_142932.1:26670444-26677944 GCF_046866305.1 Octopus bimaculoides | reverse complement strand
ATATATATATATATATATATATATATATATATATATATATATATATATATATATATATATACAGAGAGAGAGAGAGAGAGAGAGAGAGAGATGAGAGAGAGAGAGAGAGAGAGAGAGAGAGAGAGAGAGAGGGATAGATAGATAGATAGATAGATAGAAATTGACATATACTAATATACGAAAGGTTATCCGTGAGGAGACGCATGTATTTTTTTAAAAAAAGGACACTCAGAAATGTATATGTACATAAATGTGTATGCGGGTGTGTTGTGGTTGGAGACTTCATAGATGAATCTCTTTCAATGTAAGTCTCTGTGTTTATTTCTTTCTCAGTCTGCGTGTATGGCCATAGATTTTAAATGTTTCCATAATCCAATTCGATATATATTTTAAATGTTACCATATATATATATATATATATATATATATATATATATATATATATATATATATATATATATATATATATATATATATATTATATATATATATATATATATATATATATATATATATATATATATATATATATATATATATATATATATATATATATATATATAGGGTGGGGCGTGTGATTGTATATGTGTGTCTGTGTAAATATATTCCTTAGCATGGACGTGGATATATTATTAACGCTGGTGAATTTCAGAAGTCATAAATAACGATCGTCATTTGTCAAATGCATTAAACCTTGCAATAGAAATATTGCAGATGCTACTTTAGTACCACAAATAAAATTTGCTGCGAATCCATTCTAGTGAAATATCAAAGTTTAACAATTTTATCGCTTTCGAATATCTGGTTATGGATGAAAAGATAACTGGAAGATATGTAAATAATGCTATCGCTAGCGATGCATTTCGGCTTTCTAGAATATTTTGCTTATGTAATATTACATTGAATGTATGTCAGCGTGCAATTCATATCCTCGAAACTTCGCATGAAATTTGTGTTATAAATTTAATAATATGGGAATGGTATGCTTATGATTGTAACAAAAGTAAGATACGCGGCCAAAATTCCTCTGTCAGAAATCTGCCATGAATATGTGTTCCTCTCTGTGTTGTTACGCATACATGACTTAAGAACATCTCGGCCTCATGACCTGAAATCTAAACACTTCTTTTCAACCCTCGTGAGAGACGCACGATTTATTCAATGTGTTTTTTTGCTTCGATTACTAACTGCACATTTTAATGAAGTACATCTACCAACATTATGTTGGACTTCAGATCCGCCAGAATCATTTGTTGGACTTACCACCATTAATTTTCTTTGTACTTTGTTCTGTAAATTCGATCTATTAATACATAACTATATACACAATTATAGTTAAATACTCATCTGAAAATATTCAGTCTTTGCTTTTTTTGGTTTGTTTCTGTCTACATGTGTGTGTGTGTGCATGGGCGTGTGTATGTGTGTGTGCGTATGGGTCTTTGAATGTGATGGTAAGGCATGACCGTTGTCTATTGACTGTAACAATGAACTATAAAAGATAAAATATACTTTAGAAAACGAGTGATTTAATTACTGATCAGTATTCATTCACAAGGAAGACGGCAACCTAAATCTCAATACAATCCATTAACTCAACCTCTGTACCACGAAGCAATTATCAGTATTTCCAGTATTTGCTCTTTCTTTAATATTTTTCCTACCAAAACAAATGTCATTAACAAACAAATACTGAACGTGCTATTTAAAAGAAAGTGAATGATGTTTAATTATCAAAGCGGGACTCGTCATTACAATAGCTGAATGTTGTGCACCGGAAATCATAGAGACACATAAACACATAAAGGTAAGATATTTCTCGTCCGTTGACATACGAGTGCTTTTATTCCTACAGCGTGCTCTTGTTATCAACGTTCTCGCAAGACACATTCAGTGTCTTCAAGAACACTTATCTTTCAGCACAACAAATGTCATACACACATATGTATGTACGCATGTAAATGAGCGTGTGTGTGAGAGAGAGAGTGACTATAATAATATACATATTCACACATGTATATGTACACACACACACACACACACACACACACACACACACTTATATATATATATATATATATATATATATATATATATATATATATCAGAGGCATCAATATATACGTATATATATATATATATATATGTTTGTCTGCATAATTAATGATGAATTATGTATGTATACATGTATATCTACATTCTCCCACACACATGCGCGCACACGCATATTTCCTTGATTAATTTTAAAGAATCTCTTGTCTTACTGATAGAAGTCGTTCTCCCGGAGAAGAATTACATTAAGCTACTCGACAAAGTGTACTAAAACATATATTACGTATTGTATAGAATACTCTTACAAAAGATGTACACAAACATCATTCGGACGATAAATCTAGTAAATTTTAGCAATGTTAAGTCAGAAATATGATCGATGTGATTTTAATAGTACGTTTAGCTGAATAATATTTTATCATTTATTATGACACATCCATAAATATATAAACACAAGTACACCCAGAAACACAGACACTAACTGGAATACACAAGACAAATATACGTACACATATACATATATAAACATATGTGTGTATTTGCGTGTGTGTATGTGTATGTGTGTGTGTATATGCGTGTGTATGTATGTGTATGCATATTTTCTGATAATCTTTACATCATTATCGAATTTGTTTCATATCAGTGGGGTGTATAATACATCGTTATTAGGATTAATATGTCCGATTCAATTTCTTGCATCAATGCAAATTTGTTAATACCAATATGAACTTAGTAAATGGAATATATCATAACTCATTCAGAGATTATGAGACCAGAAACTGTTTAAGCACTTTTTTTTCTTATTGAAGCAACTTGTTACATTTCATCTTTCTCTCGAGCTTTTAAATAAGGTATACTTTCTGGGAACTTAGAGGTAAGTATCTCGACGTCCATTTTTAAAAATCAATTTTCAGTACATCCGCGTTTTCCTGGAAAGCACCGTTAGTTTGTCACTTTTGACAGTTGGATGAATATAGGTGCGCGAATAAAAATGTCATCTGCCTTGATATTTGGCACTTTTAAAAACGAAATCTGTCTTCATTTTTATGTCCGTTATTTACCCCATATTTCGCCAGGCAATCCCTGCTGCACATGGCTCTATGAGGATTGTGTGAAATGTTACTCCCACCAGCTGGTTGAGAAAATACATGAGACGCTAGGTGCCTTCATCATGATACCTTACGTTACCAGACACAAAATGAGTTACTTACACCGTTTTGTGATGATTCGTGATGCTTTTTTTTCTTTCTGTCAAACTCGCTTAGCTTGGAGTTAGGTGTATAGTGAGGATGAAATAATAAGCATTAGCAACTGCCAGTTGACTTACCTTGAGTTTGTAATGTTTATCACCATCTGCTGGTATCCAAATCATATTTTATTTAATACTTTCTGATGGGTAGAAGAAAAAGGCACACAATCAGAACACCCCTTAGAAATTTGCAGAGAATTAAAAAAAGATAAAGTAATTCCGTTCGGCCGAGCACTTGATATAATATGGCTCAGTCATTCGCACGAACAACTAATCTGGTGCTGCTCAGAATAACATGGAACCAATATCGGAAAGGAAATGTTTGATGGGTGTTCTCAGAAGAACTGTTATGTGTAAAGAAGTTACCGAATTTTTGTAGTATCCAAATTTTTCTAAGGCCAGCCAAAACAAAATTTATTTTCTAGGCTGTATGTATGTGTGTATATATGTATGTATATATGTATCTATGTATCTATGTATGCATATATGTATGTGTGTGATGTTATGTATGCATGCATGCATGTATGAAAGTGTGTATGTATGTATATACGTATGTATGTATGTATGTATGTATGTTTGGCGAAATATGAAACGAAAATACATGCTGAAGGGCGTAACAAAAAATAAATTGCTAGAGCACATATCGAGATACAATGTCATAAATACAACCTGCAAAATGGCGTAGCATTAAGAGCAAAGACTGATATGAATTTGACGTATTATCGAGGAAACACACAACTAGAGGGAAAGGGAGAGAAATGTCTTGTTAAAACACCTACATATGACCTATTATAATATCTTGCTCAGTAGCGCGAGTAAGTCAACAAAATTTTGAGATTTAGTGTGTACATATATACGTGAAGAAAGATAAAATGTCAGGTATATGAAGCGATTATTACAATGTAAAGTGAGATGGCACAAAGTAAGCCATACTACACGTCTCGTTTACTATACTAATAAAGAGCGCCAGTAGATGAAATATATAAATTTCAAGTTCAAACGTATACCGAGTTCGCTTTAGGGAAATAATGCCTAATGGCATTAATACATGGAGCTCTTAAAATAATGATTAAAACAGCCGAACTAGGTGCGAATTTCCCCTGAAATGAAATTGCTTGGGAAACAGACCCTTATCTAGTAAGAATATTAAGACGATATAAATATGAAAAGCTACACGATGTTTCCCACATTTCTTGTCATAGTAGTACGCCTTGTAATTATATGTCAAAAGAGAAACAACGCTTTCTTATGAGAAATGTCACCTAGTTTAAATATAGTTTATCGGATTTTATGTAGATTCCGGTGTTCTGAGAATATTTCTTTGAGAATTGGAGACGATCTTCGTCCCAAATTCAAATTCAAATCAAATATTTATATATATTTATGAATTGAAAATTAATTTTACTTCGTATTTATTAGCTAAATTTATTGGGGATATCAAGAAATTAATATGTGTCACTCGATTTCGTTGGGACTTACACGGAAGGTACTTCCATATGTGTTAAAGTGTGTTGTATGTAGGGTTTATAAATTTCATGATGCAAATCCGGTCCTATTAAATGAAACCAATTTTCCGCCTTGTGTCCATATATTCTATAAATATTCTCTGAAATTCTGATTAGTTAACTTCATTTATACAATGATAAGGATAGATTTCACATTGTCGTCGTTTCTATGGGTTTTCACAGAATATTTTAAATTTTTAGCGTCATATAATCTCCGCTTAATTAATTCAAATATAACGAACCCATTTTTTTTCATAAATAATTACATCCCTAATGGACTTTTAATGATACAAGTTTTACTTAGGATCATTATTAAATCTCTCTTCTTACAATCTGTTTGTATATCTGTCTGTCTGTCTTTCTTTCTCTCTTCTTCTCCCTCACTTTCCGTTCCCTCTCACTCTCGCTCTCTATCTGTTTTTAGAGTTATATATCAGTATCCAATTTTCATGTTTTCATATATACCTAAGCAGTTTTTTGAAATAAAAATTTAATTTAAATTCAAATCTTAATTGATCTAATAATGCATAACAAGGCTTCCTAGGATGGGAACAATTTCCAAGATTCTATAACTTTAAGCCATAGCTGTTATCTTTTAAAATCCTTCTTTTGATACTGTTCCAGTTTACATTTAGTTTATTTAATTATATATTTTTTTTTAGAATCCCACTTTCCTTCAATTCATGACGACACAGAGATTACTGATATTGAATTTATATAACACTAGTCACTCATATGTACACATTAAATGCCCTGGCCTGAAAAAGTTACTGGTACACATATATACATACATAAGTAGAGTATTGACACCTGCATCACCTTGTTACTTATTTACATTGTGTTCACCTAAGAGTTGAACGAACTATATCGAACTGGTAAGGGGCCTCAATTTCAGTTCCATATTTATCCTATTTGGCTCAGTATGATCTGCTAATGAAGGAAAATTGATCAATCCATGACTATTTGAGTTATTTTTGGAATTTTAAATCAGTCCACTTTCCCGCTTTCAATCTGTCTGGTCTGTATACAGTGACCATTTGCTGTGGTTAGAGTAGCTGACGTCTATTTTATATATATATATATATATATATATATATATATATATATATATATATATATATATATATATATAGACATGTATATAGGCTTATGTGTGTGTGCGTGTGTACATACAAATGCATCCACATGCTCATACATAATTGTAAGCATACATTATACGTTTATCACTCTGAGAGGCCCTGTATGTCCAGACATATTTACAGAACAATATATGAGAGGCGTTTTATCATTGTTGTGTCATAGAACTTGCAAAACGAAGAAACACACACTTTAAAACGTGCCATATCACTAAATCAGGATACTACTTCGTTTCATATCTATAGAATTACCTGGACATTTGCATTTTCTCGTTGAAAATTTATTCTTAAATCAATATTTCATGTCATAAATGACCTTTGAAATGTGTTTACTTACATGTTTCTCGTAACATTTAACAAATTTTCGTCTACGGCTGTGACAGCTCTGTTGATAGATATTCGAGCATTTAATTACATATAATAGGCTTCCACACACAAATGCAACGAAGGAAACACATATAACGATTTTTCAAATGGACTATAACTACTACTACTACTACTACTACTACTACTAATACTACTACTACTACTACTACTACTACTACTACTACTACTACCATCACCACCACTTCTATTACAACTATTCCTTATTACTCTACTTCATCCCCTCAAGAACAACATGTTGGAAGTTCATGTTGGTGTTATGCGTAGGGTGTCATATAATTGTTTTTGTACATAGTATTGTTCTAGAGAATGTTGAAGAAAACATAAAGAAAACATAAAGTTATGAGATTACATAGACATATATTTTATGTAGTATATGCACAGTTCCCATTAGCACTATTATTATTATTATTATTATTAATATTATTATTATTATTATTATTATTATTATTATTATTATTATTATTATTATTATTATTATTATTATTATTGTTATTATTATCGAGTGAGAGAGCAGTGCATGCCATCAAAGTGACCCTGGGTGTAAAATATACGAAGCGTATGATACCCGTCATGACTACCTGTCTGATGAGGGTACACTAGGCACATGCATCACAACCATATGTGCGCGACATGGTGATTTCAAATCAAGATAAACAGCGCGTGAGCTCGCAGGTGGGGCCCAGTTAGAATTTTCTTCAAGTCGAGTAGCGCATCGCGCCAAACAGGTCCTTGAATAAGGTTTGTTTAAGGATGTTGAGCAAAACACCTATATTTCTAAAGGTGAATTATTCAAACCCCAAAGAATTCCTCTCAACACATGGTTATGGTGATCCCCCAATACTTCCGCTCATGAACAGAGATTCACATATCGCCACCTACCAAGAGACGTGCTCAACTGATTAAGGTCAAACAACTGACAAGCAAATCTGTGGTATTAAGCAGAATATTTGCTGTAGCCCATCTTTTATATCAAGACAAAACAATGTACATGATAACACTTCCAATCGATTAAGATCAGAAGCCTTGAGAGCCATTGCCTGGTACTACATCCGGGCATAATATTATTATTATTATTATTATTATTATTATTATTATTATTATTATTATTATTATTATTATTATCATCATTATTATCATTATTATTATTATTATTATTATTATTATTATTATT
>NC_142932.1:26652944-26665444 GCF_046866305.1 Octopus bimaculoides | reverse complement strand
TTTTCCCTGAGAAAAGCGATACAGGAAATATGATGTCTAAGCCTAAAATTTAAAAAATAGTGCTATTTCAGCAATAACTGTATTTAGGATATATGATTTACCAGCATTATACGGCAAATTCATACGCGAAAGATTGTTTGAAGATATGAACGCTTATTCCTATATGCAGACGCTTTTGAGAAAAATATATTAGAAGCTGACTGTATATGGAGTATACAATTATGCAAGAACTACAAAAATCGAATATACTAGACGCATACAGTGTGAGGTAAACGTTTGATGAAATTGCAGATATGTTGGAAGAGATGATTCATATTTATCCAGCAATTCCATTATTTCTGTTTATGTCGTTGATTCCGAGACTCGGGGCTGAATGGATGGGATATAAAACAGCCATAAAAAATGTAGTTGGGCAAGTGGAGAAGTTCTTTCCTTGAAGGATCTCATGAAAGGCCTGGTTGTAGACCGAAACATCTGAGCTGTTTTACAGGGCTAAGAAAAAGTGAAGAACTGTTGCGAGGAATGTATATGTGAATCTGAAAAGGGAATAAGTTGAATAGAATCATAATTAACTAATCCACATAAACTTTTCAGCAACACTCGTACAATCACTGGCTTATGTCGTTTGATACAACAAATGAGCTAAACTACACAATAACATTCTTAGCTGTTGAGATACTTCTAGTATTAAACAGGCTACTTCTGTCTCTTCTCATCCTTTAAATATTGTGTAATGATTTTCGAGATAATATAACATACAGGAAAATCCTATGGGACGTACCTTTGATTTTGAGCTAAGTATGTAACAGGGACACTTTAATCCTAAATGATATAGAAACAATGCTGAGAAAACTAACCGAAAACGAGAAGAAATAATATTAAGGGGATTACTGATACAGAAATACGTTTGAAGCAAATTAACAATATTGCATTGTGAGAGAAAGCTTTATCCATAGGCACTAAGAGATAATGAATACTTTCACTTGATATATTTTTTTCTTTAACTTTAATATCAGTACGTTTAACAGATGTTGCAATTTGCAATTTATGTGACATATATGATACTGAATTTGAGAAAGTATCAGCAAGCAGCATAACCCTACATTATTTAGTTTGAATAATCACACTCTCCTATGGACTATACACTGCGTTATCAATATGGTTCTTCGTAATTCTACAGAAAATTAAAGACCAAATTGATGAGACCGTAAAATGGAATGAAACAAAAAGAATAACGAACGGAATAAAAGGAATAAATTTCGATTACTATCAAACATGTTGCTCTTGTTCTTATTCATTTTGCATTACCATTGTATTTACATAAAAGGCGAGCTTGCAGGATTGTTAGCATACTTCATGAAATGCTTAGCGGAATTTCGTCTGTCGCTACGATCATAGATAAAATTCCGGCGAGGTCGTCTTTGCCTTTCATCCATTCTTGATAGATAAATTAAGTACCAGTAAAAAAATGAGGTAGCTGTAATCGGCCAGTCCCCTCCCCCAATTTCAAGCATTGTGCCTTAAGTAGAAAGGATTATTATTATGAATATAAAATTCGGTGAGCTGGCAGAATCGTCAGCACATTGGACAATGTGCATACCGTTATTTAACTCGTCACTATATTTCGAGTTCCAGTTCCACCGACGTCGACTTTGATTTTACCCTTAAGAGATCAATTTACTACAGGGTCAATGTAATTGACAACGGGGCGTTCAAAAAATCAGTTATTATTACTTATTACTGTCATTAAGAGTAGTAGTAATAGTAGTAGTAGTAGTAGTAGTATCGTTTTTTACCCTTATGAATTTAATATGTTTCAGAGGGAAAGGTAAATTCGCCTTCGCTATATGATTTAATCTCATGTAAAATAATCTCATAAATAGATAGATAGAAAGATATATATATGTATATATATAAATGTAAAGACTGAGAAGGTGAATGCCAAGGACCTTTTTGTGTGCACAGTCTGTGACAGACCATGCCTGTCCTTGGCTGGCCTCAAATCTCACCTGCGAACCCATGGAAAACAAACCCCATCCAGCTATTCTGATTATATGTCTGTGCACACGTTTGAATGTGGTGTGTGCCAGAGGGTTTGCAAATCCAATGGGGGTCTTAAAAGACATGTTAGGATCAACAATGAGCAGAACTTACTTGCAGGCATTGGTAGTGCAAATCAGAGGTGCGATATGTGTGGGTGTTTTTTCAAAACACTGTCTGGTTTAAAAAGCCACATCAGACGCCATGAAAGGGCTAAGGTGTAGGTGCAGGAGGTGGTCAAACTCGGTTTAAGGAGTAGACAACCACCATATATATATATATATATATATATATATATATATATATATATATATATATATATATATATATATATATATATATATATATATATATATATATATATATATATATATATATATATATATATATATGTATATATATATATATATATATATATATATATATATATATATATATATATATATATATATATATATATATATATATAGAGAGAGAGAGAGAGAGAGAGAGAGAGAGAGAGGGGGAGGGATAGGCGCAGAAGTAGCTGTGTGGTAGATACCTTGCTTACCATCCACATGGTTCCGGGTTTAGTCCGACTGCATAGCACATTGGGCAAGTATTTTCTACCAGAGCCTCGGACCGACCAAAGCCTTGTGAATGGATTTGGTTGACGGAAAATGAAAGAAGCCGTCGTATGTGTATATATGCGTGTGTGTATGATTGTGTGTCTGTCTTTGTTCCTCCACTCTCGCTTGACAACCGATGCTGGTGTGTTTACGTCCCCGTAAATTAACGGTTCGGCAAAGAGACCGATATAATAAGAACTAGGCTTACAAAGAATATGTTCTGGGGTCGACTTGTTCGACTGAAGGTGGTTCACCAGCATGGCCAGAATAAATTACTGAAAAATATAAAAGAATACACACATACACACGCATATATATATATATATATATATATATATATATATATATATATATATATATATATATATATACATATACATATATATATATATATACATATATATATACATATTCCAAAATTACTATTTACACCTGAATCAAATTATAATATATTCATTTACTAATATTCGAACTCAATATATATAGCTCACTCTAGAGAATGTCTCAAAAATAGAAAGAAGATTGTCATTTCATGTCACCAAGAGTAAGCCTGACCAGGAAATAATGAACAGGTAGCTGATTGTATGGTCGAACGCAGTAGGGTTTATAGATAAAAGTCCTACTTCTCAAGTGTTGTATTACAGTTAGCTGTTGATAACTTGAAAGGACAAGTAAAGTACAATTTCAATATTTTATGGATATTTCTGAGATGCCAAATTTTCTCTATTATTGGAAATTCATTGTATAATGCACCGATGAAAAGATTAAACGACTACTTGCTGTGTGTAACCCATTGAGGATAGAAACATTAACACGATATGAAATATCTTCTTTGAGGAACTGAAAGCGGTGCACTATTGTTAGTCCAAAAAGCAGTAATTAATAACATTATAGCGCTAGTTATTAAAGCATACGCAAGGGATCGTACATTTCCCTGCTGTTTAAAAGGTTGAAGTGACTTGCTATGGATATGAATTAAGTCTATGAATAATGTATTGAATGTAGTATGTTATTATAATTAGAAACACGCACCGAAATCTAAGTGGAACTGGTATCAATTTTGCTGGTTTTATTTCTTAATACTATAGAATATAGTTTGAAATTACGTGCTGTGTAAATTCACATGAACATTTATTTGGTAAAAAAATATTTAAATTTAATTGATGATATTCATTAACAAAATTATAGCTGAATGATAAGTGCTTACGCATTATTAAGCAAGCGTATGCTAAGAATTGTCACCTATAAGGAGTATGAAAATAATTAAGAAGTGTGGTTGGTTCTATGACAGAATTAGATTACAAATATTGCATATCCAGCATCATTTTAACGTTAAATCATCATCTGCATTAAAGACCATGCAAACACTACCAAAGAGAAGATCAAGCTGAAGTGTTAATAAATATCTGAAGGGGAGAATAGTTGTTAAAATACTAAAATTAATGAAAATATCGCGGAAGAAATAGAGCTTTAGCAGCATAATCGTAAATTTTGACTTGGTGAATCACCGTACTGTTTCAGAGACAAGACTCTTGACAGCAAATTATGAAAGATTATCCTAGAGGAAAATTAACTGCCATTCCAATTGTACAAAAAATGCTGATAATTTTAAATTAGATGCACCAGTGTTAATGCTATTTTCTACTCTAGCCACAAGGCCCTTAAATATTGGGGAAGGAGCAAGTCGATTAGATCGACTCAGTAGGCAACTGGTACTTAATTTATGAACCCCGAAAGGATGAAAGGCAAACTCGATCTCGGCGGAATTTGAACTCAGAACGTGAAGACAGACGAAATAACGCTAAGCATATCACCCGGTGTAATAAAGACTCTTATTTCTTTAATTCCCACAAGTCACTACACATAGAGAGGACAAACAAGGACAGACAAACAGATGAAGTCGATTATATCGACCCCAATGCGTTACTGGTACTTATCTAATCGACCACCGAAAGGATGACAAGCGAAGTTGACCTCGGCGTAATTTGAACTCAAAACACGAAGACAGGCGAAATGCCACTAAGCATTTCGCCTGGCGTGCTAACTTTTCTTATTTCTTTACTGCCCACAAGTGGCTACATACAGACGTGACAAACAAGGACAGACAAACGGCTTAAGTCGCTATATCGACCGCAATGTATGAATGGTACTTATTTAATCGACCCCGAAAGGATGAAAGGCAAAGTCGACCTCGGCGGAATTTGAACGTAACGGCAAACGAAATACCGCTAAGCATTTGACCGGGCGTGCTAACGATTCTGCCAGCTCCCCGCCTTACCACTGTTAATATTATTTCATGTTATTCCACGCTTTGTCGTTTAAGTATACTATGCAAATATTATTACTGTATTTATTGACAGAACTAATTATATAAAAATCAAATGAAGATAAACATATTTATCATAGTGTTTTTAACAGATTAATGGAAGTTTGCAATACAGATATCTAACAGAAATAACTTATACTGTAATCACGATCATCTCATATATATAAAATCAAATGTGCATAGTTATGTTCTATGACTGTTAAAAATACACATCAGAAAGGTAGCATTAGCAATTGTGGAAACATTGATCTTCTGGCATATAAATAGTTAAGCCATCCTGTAACAACCTGAAATATTGTAGCCATCCCTTGGACCTAACAGGGTAGTGTGATCGATATATAAACTGGTGGTTAGAAGAGAGTAAGAGTTAAATCAATGAATAAGCTTGGAATTCGCACGCACAGAATTGTTGAAATGGTCAAAATAAATAGTACGAAAATAAAAGGTTGATTATTATAGCAAATGATTGAATTGCGGGATTGAGATGTATGAATGAAACATTCCCATAAAGATTTGAACAAAATAAACACTACTAAAATAAATTCGAAATAATGCAAGTAACTGCAGGAATATAAGAGAGACAATTGCGAATGCGAAATGACAGGCAGATCGAGGTTAGTTCGACAGAAGGAGAATTAAAAGATAATCTGAAGAATATGAAGCAAGAAAAAAAGGAATTATGAAAAGAAGATCAAAGAAACGCAAAATAAATCTGTCATTCAAATAGTAATTGAAGGAAAGATGAAGGGAAGTTATAGAACGGCTGGAAGAGCGTAATGTGAACAAATAAAATAAAATCATGATGAAAAATAAATAATAGCCACTTCGTAAATTGCATTAAAAAGCAAAACACGCGAAATACACGTGCAAAATGTCGTTGGAAAATTGGAGGAAATACCAACAGGAAAACATGAAAAGAAGGATAAACGGATGGACATAGAATGCTAATTTGGATATTTGGAAAAGGAAATCATGAATACAAGAAATCTACGGAAGAATCATGCAAAATATTCGAAAAATAATGTGCAAAAGCGGCATACAAATTACAGCATATGAAAATGGCGGAAGTGACGATTAGAGCTATAAACGTAAAAAAGTGTTGTAGACTAAAAAAAAAAAAAATCATAAAACAATACGTTATAAAACAATATATGGAATCACCAACATTATGTTACATGAGTTCAAAAAGTATTTAAAAGTACTCTTACACAAACATTTCCCAAGAAGACTAGAAGTTGAGATTATATTAATGATGTGTATGTGTAATTTAATACCGGAGATTATTGTACTAGGAAATAATTATAAACTGTAAAAAGATAGAAGCTTTCAAACGGGGAACTGCACTAATGAATTTACAATTATGGTGGGAAATAGTGACAACGGAATGTTCAGTTTACAAATACTGGCTAGTATAAGATAAATGTAGTACATGATTTGCATATTACAATTATAAATACGAGGATCATGACGAAATGGGTAAAATGTTTTCATAGTATATTCAATAAAGGTTTTAAAACAGTTATCCTAAAAAAGTCAAATTGTACTTTTAGAGTAGAAATTTAAATCAATATTTTCAAGAATGTCTATAAATAAGGACCAATATCTAACAAATCTACCGCTAAAAGAAAAAAAAAATTAGAATAGGTAATCAAGAGCACAAGAGATCTACGTTACAGACTATTTTAGATATGTTTCTGTTTCAACAAAGACTGAACACAACATATATAATAGTATATGTAGCTACTTACGTATCGGAATGTTTTTACATTTTCCGTAGAGAGTCAAATACATAAACTTGACACTAAGCTCATGTATGTCAAAATAGCACATGCAGATAGAGGGTATATATGAGTGTAATCGATGTCCATATAATCGGGTGAATGTTAACGCGAATAGCTTGTATTGAATGAATTTGCTCACGATTGTCGAACCATTTGACCAAACTATTTATTGCATCAGTACTCATTCTGTAAAATCTCAAATAAACCCACAGTATTAATAACCAGAATGCCTGTGACTATGAATCTGTTTGAAGTTGGTTGTCTTGTGACAAAGTGACAGGATGAACATTATGGAACTTTACTGAAATCATCATTAGACCACATCATATTTGAATCCATTAAACCGGTCAGTTTTGATTTTAATATCGCTAATTACATCATTTATATCGCTATCAAGAGAAACGACTTCGTCAATGGTTTACATAATCAACCATGGAAAGGATTATGTAAACATAGTATCACATTAAGAGACGAGGAGCAAAACGGCATGGTATATCATTAGCGAGTATCCGAAATTCGCACAAAGCGATTACCAAAGACGGTATGATAATGTGGCAAGAATGATCTATTGGGAGCTCTCTTGAAATCAGGGCCTACAAAAAGAGCTAGTACATGGTATGAGCAAACGCCGGAAGGAGAAATCGAGAATGAAGATTCCGACATCCTGTGGCAGTCAATGCTTCAGTGCGATCACCTGACCAGACATAGGAAACCGGACACTGCTGTGGTGAATGAGAAAACAAACTTCCGTAATAATCAACAGTACGTGCCCCGGTAACAAAAGAGTCAAAGTGACAGAAGAAAAACCGGACCGGACGAGTACGACGCTTTGAAGTGGGAAATACGAAGGCTATGGTCAATGAAGAGAGTAAACCTGGTACCAGTAGTAATTGGCGCACTTGAAAGTATTAGCACTCAACTTCCAACGTGGCTTAAAATGATTGGTGCAAATGTAAAAAACAGGACGCGTAGAAAAATCAGGATTACTTGGAACTTCAAGAATTCTTCGCAGGGTTCTTGAAGCATCACGAGTAAACAGGTATCACCTAAACCTGCTGGATGTGGACAGCTGTTACTTTCCATCATACTCAATAAAATAAGCTATAATAATAATAATAATAATAATAATAATAATAATAATAATAATAATAATAATAATAATAATATTAAAAAAAAAGGATTGACGTAACTCTTCACGAAGGTAAATAGTCAAACGAAGAGCGCGATTTTAGATGTTTTATGTTTTGAACAACATTTCGACAGAACGTCTGTTTTCTCAAGTTCAAACCAAAAGATGATTGAAAATTCAATCATCTCAATCTACTTGATTTTTATAATAATAATAATACAGATCCAAAAACACTACCGGCCTATAACATGTTTGTCTACTACCTATAAGATTTTGACATCTATTCTAGTGGAGAAAACATACACGTTTATGGAAGAGAATAACCTCTTTCCCACTGAACAAAAATGATGCAGACGAGGCTCATACGGATGCAAGGATCAGCTCTTAATTAATCGCATGATCCTTGAGAACTGCCATAACAAGCGCAGAAATCTCAGCTCTTCATGGATTGATTATAAAAAAGCCTTTCACAGCATACCACATTCGTGGATTCTGAAATCGCTGGACATTTTCAAAATTTCTCCTGTGATTTCAGATTTTTTTAAGTATAAGATGTCCCTATGGAACACGAAGCTGCAATTATATCATTCTAATGGAGTATTGCACTCAAACAATATTACCATAAACTGTGGCATTTTCCATGGTGACTCGCTCTCACCACTAATTTTCTGCATAGCACTGATACCACTCTCAAGTGAACTGAATAGAACAGGGTATGGCTATAAAATTGACAACAATAAAATAAGCCATCTATTTTATATGGATGATTTAAAGCTATATGGCAAAGATGATGAAGAGCTTCAGGGACTATTACATACTGTGAAAGGATTCAGTGATGATATCGGGATGGAGTTTGGCCTTGAAAAGAGTGCCAAAGCCACTTTTAAGAAAGGGAAACTAGTAAAGTCATGTTCAATAGAATTAGATGTCGAAACAGTAATAAAAGAACTTGAGCAGGAACAAACATATAAATACCTAGGAATAAATGAAGGCTCTGGTATCCAGCATGCAAGCATGAAAGAGAAGGTTAGGAAGGAATGTTATAGAAGAGTTCGAGCAGTTCTGAAGTCTGAGCTGAATGCTTATAATAAGGTGTTAGCCATAAATTCCTTAGCAGTCCCAGTTGTTCTTTATAGCTTCAATGTGCTTAACTGGAATACCAGTGAAATAGTCAGAATTGATAGAAAAATCCGCAAGCTACTGACTTGTAATAAGATGCACCATCCAAAGGCAGACGTGGATCGTCTTTACCTCCTCAGAGCTCAGGGAGGTCGAGGCTTGATCCAGCTTGAACTTACGTACAAAACCATCACAATCGGACTGGCCAAATACCTTGAAACAACCAACGACTGGATGCTGAAACTTGTTGAAAAACATGAAAGACCGAAAAGACTTCACTCTATTCTGAAAGAGCAAAAGATTCGCTACCGAACTCTTAGATACCCACCAGCTTGATCAGGTTGAAGGAAATGCGCCAACTGCTGCTGCAAAGAAAATAAAATTAATTGCAAATACAAAAGCACATGAAAAATTAGCTAGCAGATGGGAACAGAAACCTCTGCATGACAAGTATGTGGCTCGTAGCAAACAAGCTGATGTCGACCAGAAGCGCACGCATCAGTGGTTACGAAGTTCAGGGCTAAAAGCAGAGAGTGAAGGTTTCATATTGGCTGCTCAAGACCAAAGCTTATTAACCCGGAACTACTAAGCCAATGTGATAAAAACATGGTGCTGACCCAAAATGCCGATTTTGTAACGATGCGATTGAAACTATAGACCACCTAATCTCAGAGTGTAGAGTGTTAGCACCTGTAGAATATAAAGCAAGACATGACAGAGTTGGCCAGTATTTACACTGGACAATATGTCAGCATTATAAAATCAAAAGCGCTGACAAATGGTATAAACACCATCCCGAAGCAGTGACTGAGGGAGAAAATTATCGATTCTCTGGGACTTCCCCGTACATACCGACAAGACTATAAAAGCTAATAAACCGGATATTATCATAAAAGATCAGACAAAGAAGACGTGTTTATTAATTGACATGAGTATTCCCTGTGATCATAATATAGCGGCGAAAGAATTTGACAAGATCAGTAAATATAAAGACTTACTAATAAAAATTGAAAAAATGTGGCACCTCAAGGCGACTACCATACCATTGATTGTAGGATCTCTAGGAATGATAAAAAAAGGTACTGAAATCTATTTGAAAATGATACCAGGCTTACCATCTCTACAAGAGGTGCAAAAAATCGTGCTAACTGGAACGACTCATGTACTAAGAAGAGCATTATCGCTGTGAAAACAACATCCATTCATGATTTTTTTCTTTTTTTTTATTCTTAAATACATGTTTTACCTATGAATTTGCATGTGTAAATTGGGAATGCATACAACGTTTCTCTGCCCTAGGTGTACGGAAAACACTCGGCGAGAAATGGGAAAAAATTTGAAGAAAGAAGAAAAAAAAACATAATAATAATTGTAATGATGATGATGAAGAGGAGGATGATGATGACGACGACGATAATAATTTGTGACTTAATATAAAATATGAAATTTTAATGAAAAAAAAATTAACATTTAAAAGTTATCAGAATTTGATTTTGTTGTTGTTTTTTTTATTTAGAATTGTAGAAGTTTACGAGGTGTCTGTCGAGAAGGAAATAATTACCACAGGTAAGATATTGAAAAATAAAAAAAAAACACCAATATCTAGGACTTATATGGGAACTATAAGAAAAGAAATTACAAAAACAGACATATTATAAAGACCAGACGAGCATAAGGTTTTAGACTTGTGTAAAATATGTTACAACGATGTAAAGATCCTGGGAACATGGGTATCGATCCTGGGAACATGCAAGTACAACTCTACGTCTCATCCTGAAATACCTGTTCTGATTATGTTATACGCAGAAATCAAATTTAACAAGAGTTTTATATGTAATTGAAATTTGATGAAAAACCCTCGACCCCTCTGTTTTCTACTATACAGACGTATAAGACTGGCTATCATCGTTTTAGTACATTCCATAGTAAATTTGCGTTAATAACAGACGTTATATATATAGAAATGGAACGTTAAGCAGGAATTGAGGAATCAGCGATAGCTTAATTATGAATTGCGGAAACTTTGAAACGATGTTGCCATACTTCCTCTAATTAAATCAATGTATGTTTAGTAGTTATTGTATATCGGAAAATGAAAAATAACTATTTATATTAGAAGCTCAAGAATACATATCTCACTGTCAGATGAATAAAGATAAAGCTTCAGCTAATTAGAGAAATACGCTATACGTAGTTCAAAAGACAATTATTGGCATTTAAAAGAAAAGCCAGTTTGATATGATCAACCTTAATGACGATCAAGAGGAAATCGTAGAAGTGTGAGAGAAAAGGATGAAAGAAATTACTAGGGCAACAGGCCAAAAGCCAGTCAAATTCAGACAACAGTTAAAATGAAGGTTACAGAAAAGTGATTTAAGTTGAGGATAGCAGTTGATAAGATTGTATGTGAAGATATTGAGAAAATATACATCGTTAGTTGAGATCGTCTTAAGAAGAATGCTCAAACAATAGTACTACCTGTGGTCTTTAAAGATAGAACATTTTGAAGATTAACCACCATGGAAAAGATCACATTTAACCCGTAGCAAAACCTTATAAATTAGAGAGAACAAACACAATTACAATACTGCCAATCGCTTATTTGCAACAGAAAAACGTATAAATATTGAAAGGATTGCTAACAAGGATCGAAGTT
Source organism: Octopus bimaculoides (assembly GCF_046866305.1). Lineage (NCBI taxonomy): Eukaryota > Metazoa > Mollusca > Cephalopoda > Octopoda > Octopodidae > Octopus > Octopus bimaculoides. The sequence continues at coordinate 26,653,785 of NC_142932.1, read as the reverse complement.
TTAATTTTGAAGGCAAAATACTGCAAAATTACTAAATGTAAAGGAATATGCCACCGATGTTAGCAAAGTTGGTTTTGGTATTTCTTTATGGGAATCTTTTATCTCGGTACTTATTTACTACCAAATAATAATCACGCAAGAAAAATGATACCTCAATTGCCAACCACCGACAAGGGCAGTTGCGAATGCCAGCGGGCATCGAAATAAATACACATCTCTATATTCTGTATTGTTATACAATTATTGCTAATATACACCCCAGATTATATTACCGATCACAGAATCGAACACAGAATTACTCATCGATCGAATTACAGCGTGAGTTACAATGAATACTAGCTTAGGACGTAAGGTATAAATCGATGTGCTTATCCGTAACCGGGAACAATATTGAGAGCCATTAGGGTATTCGCCCAGAAAATATATCCACCCAAATTCACGCTAATATGTATGTGTGTGCGTGTTAAATAAAATGAGACAGCAAAGCTAAGACCTGGGTCTTCTCGATAACAATAGATCTCTTATATATTTGCAGAACTCCTTTCGGTCATGACTGACCATGGGATTGCACCTAGAAAGTTACCCCCGAGTCACCAGTCCAGGCAAATTGTTTATAGAAGACCAGCAGTCGCCAATGCATAGAGGCCTCTCCACGTCACCAAGTGAAAGGCAAAAACCGATACAGATTAGCACCTGTGACGTTGCAACTCATTTCTACAGCTGAGTTAACTGGAGCAACGAGAAATAAAGTGTCTTGCTCAAGAACACAACACGCAGCCCGGTCCGGGATTCGAACTCACAACCTCGTGATCGGAAGCTCCACTCTCCGACCACTGAGACT
>NC_142932.1:26627944-26650444 GCF_046866305.1 Octopus bimaculoides | reverse complement strand
AATTATAGTTCTTAGACTTAAATAATATAAAATAAAATTATATGTAAAGTTATAAAAGTATAAATTGCTTAGAGTTTCTTTTATAAAATTGGTCAATATTTCTTTTATGAAATTATGAATTTGTAAAAATATTTCATTTTTATTTCTGTTCTAATAAAATAGAAATTAACAAATATAAAAACAGCTGTAATAATAATAACAAGAGCAATAATACTATTAAGATAAGATATAGCAATATGAATATATGTAATACTAAAAATACGGGAACACCTAGCAAACCTAACAAACCTAACAAACCGCAGCAAATTTCTAACTACTATACATAATGAAACATTATATGTGTGTGTGCTTTATGTGTATGTGTGTGACAGTGTGTCTGTGTGAGAGAGTGTGTATGTGTGTGCGCGTGTGTATGTCTGTAAATAGGTACCTGGTCTTACCTATGTGTGTATGAATATTTTTCAAATAGTCTTTCCGTATAGCTGTTTCAGTAATAACATACATTATTTTGATAAATATAAAACAATAATATAATTATGAAGATAGTAGCTATGATATTTTCAAAAATGTAATCTAGAATATAATTTATAAATCCCTAAGCTCCGCATATAGACAAGAAGAAAAAAAAAGTGAACATGCGACAGAGAAAATTAGATTTCTAAACATATAGATTGGTCTATTTTCTATCGTATTACTTTTCACTTATTCATTTTCCATATAACATCCATTTCACTACGAAAATTGTTTTTAAAATTCTTGGTAATGTGATTCTCATTTCTGCTGTAATTATATGACAATTATATAGTTATAAAAGTATGATTGCTGATATTACGTAGGATTTAAGGAAACATCTGTAGAATGGAAACAAATTTAAATGCTACAGTTAATCTTTGACTCTATCATTCATTCAAATGCATTTTGCTCAGATTAAGCGTTATTGCCTATTTTAGGCAATGAATAACATATCATATGGAAATGGCTCTTCAGTGTACGTAACCGGATTATATGTGATGTAATATATCATGTTCTAGCTTTTGTTTTTGTTTCACGTAAAATCACCGTTTCTCAACGCTGTATGTATGTGTGCGCGCGTATATATATATATATATATATATATATATATATATATATATATATATATATATATATATATATATATATATATATATATTGTGTGTGTGTATATATATATATGTATATTATGTAGGTGTATATGTGTGTACATGTAAATGTATAATCACAAACGTACCTATATACATTTATACATGCGTCTGGGTGTGTTTCAGTTTGTACTAAAATTACATATGCAAGATATGTACGTATGTTTGCTTTTTTACGTTAGCGTTCATGACTGAATTTTTAACTCGATAATTAGAGAAGATAAAAACAAATGCGTAATATCTGATAAACAAAATTACAGTTCATGCTTTCAAAATAATTTCTATTTAATGCTGCTTGTTTACAAGGAATTTATTTTGAGATATAATTTATTTGACAAATGAGATGATGAATATCATCAGTGTCCATATTTTATTAATTGTTAAGCCGTGATTAATTTTCCCTGTGGAATATGGAAATAAATTCGTTTCCTATAATTCAATTTTGAAGAATGACAATAGTTGCAATATATCCAAAATTATCCGTTATATTCCACGCGTAACTATTATATTTACAACATTACGCATTTTGCTTCATCGTTTCTTTTATTTTTCCTGTTTTTTTTTCTTTTCAATGCACGTTTAGAAACTATATATTTAAATTGATGCATGCATTTCTCGTTAATTTTTTAACGGATGATATTTGGACAATATATAGCGATACTAAAATTATAATAAAATTGTTTCCATGCGTTCTTAATTGACAAGTGATAAGTTATTGGATGTCAAGATATGGCGCAAGTGGAAAGCAACGTGCAGTAGGATAGTTGGAATGTATAGTTGGATGTAGAATTTGGATAACGTTCGTTCGAAATGATTATGCCTCATAACTTTAATAAAACGTTGAATCTATCTTTCTAATATAATCTGCTTTTGTTTTATTTTAATTTCATTAATTAATCGTTATTTATAGAGTAATATTTGATAATGGAGAGCAATCTATTGACATTGATTTAGGAGTCAATGAAGATTAATAGGAAAGCGCTTGATAATGTGAAAATCAAATGTTAAACAACCCTGCAACGTATCTGTACCATTTTTCAATTATTTTCTTGTAATAAAAAATCTACTGATACGCTTAGATTTAGAGCAGAGTAGTAAACTACATTTTTCTTCTTTAATCTATGAATATATATAATTGTGTGTCTATCGCTTGCTATTTATGAGTGTATTTGAAAGTATATATGTAGATGTATGCGGGTTTATATCTACTTGAACGCCTGTCATTAGCAATAACATTTATTTTATGCTACGAATTTTTATAGATTTCAGATCAGCTCATAGTGTGTCCACTTGTTGCACAAAAGTTAATCGCAATAATTTTGTACTTATATCTATTATATAAGACTTCTTAAACGTCCCACTATTTTCAGTTTCACTTGTGAACGGCATATACAAATTTTCCTATTAAAATCAATGTGCAAGTGTTTAGTAACATTTTAATATATGATTACCCGATTGCAGTGTACAATACACATCTGATGATACTACAGAAAGCAAATGCTGTTACCAAATTGAAGTAATTTAATCGATTAAAATATCATGTAAATATATGTCGAATACCCTTCTCTAAAAACAGACATATACAAATAGATGTTCAAAATATGTATCTGTATATATATATATGTATATATATATTTGTATATCTTTGCGTACATATGAAACATTATAGAACCGAACATAGTTTTAATAATGCGAATTAATGCTCTATTTATGCAGTGTAGAGTTGATGCGATAGGAAACAAAATTAAAATCGTACGTTGAGAAAAAACAATTTTACCTCTCTGACATTAAAATAATTGCATTAAGATATTTGAGAAAAAAACACTCTGAAATCTAAGTGATTTAAGAGATAGCATTGAATACAGATAAGTTAGAAAATATTGGAGGAAAGATTAGAATCTAATTTACACAAGTTTATAATATAAAGTATACAATATCCGTCCAGTAAAATCTACCATATCTTGTTAGGTGGTAGCAAATATATTTGTTATCTCTGTTTCCACATTTTTCTTCAACACAAAACACACCGTCCTTCGGTTTTTACACGAAAATGAAACACTTGATATTTCAGGTTATGTTCTGCCTTATATTATGCGATACACAGTATAAAATATTTCCCATACATTACCGATGATTATTTTTTTTATTATACACTAATTAATGTTATTTGCTCTATTTGCAGATTAATATTTAAATGTTTAAATATATTGCTATACTATTAACATACACACTTTCTCCAGCTAACGTGTGAGATAGGCAAAAGACAATACAGAACATAAACAACGGAAATAACATGCAACTTCTGTGTTTTATGAGATCTACGGTGGCCGATATAATAATAACAAAAACTGTAAAGTCACAACCAGTATATTTGGAGAGGACACAGCATATAAATTGAACAATATAAATTTCTTTTGTAAAATACATCTTTTACAGAGAATTGTCCGGAAAATTTTGATGAAATGATAAGAAGAGCATGCATGAATAATTCTACTTTGCTTGCTAGTATGCACGCACATTTTCAGATTATATTTCGTTTTTCTTTTGCATGTTGCTCCATCGCTTTACACGTATTGCAAGTCTTTGACATAAGTCAAACGTGATGAGCAGAAGGATAATTGGTTTCGATCATGGATATGAAATGCAAGAATGCACGATTTAATCATTCAATACATATCCACCTGAGGGTATTTTCAAAATGTGACCGGTCTACTTATATCTATATGTTTGAAAATATATTGGCATAAAGTTAAATGGATATTACGGTTTATATATTGAAAACTATGACTTTCTTTCATATTTCTTCCTATTTATTAAAAAAGGTGACATAATAAGCGATCATTGATGAGATTTCTCACTTTTGGTAAATGGAACATTTTCAATGTGTTATTTTAATTATTTTCAAATCGTCAGTGAATACATTAATAAAGACAGTAAAAAGTTGCTAAAAATGCAAAGACATAGTGCCGCTTGATCCAGTTATATAACAACGCACTATACAAGTAATTTCTAATATGGCATGACTACAAACGCTGTTCTTAATCCACATGAAACTAAAAATATAACTGTTCAAAGTTAATAGTATTTTAGTTCTTGTAAGTGAAAAGACAAACGAACACCAATTGATTTGTAACGATGTGCCTCTATATTTCAATTCTGTTACATTCCTTACTGTCATTATTATTTAGACCATATAGAATGGGATGAAGATAACTCTATTATTACAATATAATTTTTCCTCTTTCACAATATTGTAAATAACATATTTTATAATATGGTTGTAAATTTTAATTACGGTGTATATATGATGTAGTCAAATATATATATGCCTACTTTTGATGCTTCGCAAAAATATTGATGTATTCACAAAATATACATAGCACTGTAATTAAACTTCAATTGCATTCATCAATATCAGGTAAAATAAGTAGCATTCTATTTGGGAATATAACACAATATATTATCAAGTATTGATGTTAATGCAGTAGACTGTTTCTTCGTGTGCATGTAATGTGAGAACTACAATGTTATATATCATTCCTTTCTGATCAGTTTTAGTTCTTTATTTAATGTGTGAAAAACACGCGATACTTATAGAAACAATTCTATATATTGGTTATGTTAATAAAACCATGCAAAAACAAACGTAGAAATATTTGTTCGTCATAGGGAAAAAGTCATTAGGTTTCATCATTCTCTTCCACACCACTGTTTGGTTCCTTCTTATCTCTCATTTGGTTATTATGAAATAATTATATACCAGCGTCTATCTTACAACAAAATAAATAATATTTCAGTAACCAATACAATTTGACAGTTGTTTCTTTCTTTTGAATAGATAACCTATTGTGAAATTTTTATGTTTAAAAATTCAGAAATCTAGTCTAATTAAAGTTGATGGAAATGTACTAAATAATCTGTAAAGCGAAAGTGTAATAATACTTTAAATTCATTTTCATAATATTGATCGAAGCAACAGTGAATCAGATAACAAGAAATTCAGAACTGTCTTCATGATCCCAAATTGGAAATATATTTTTTTTAAATTACAACATGTGTAAATAGCATTATTATTATTACGATATCTAAATAAGCGTTCTACATTGTAAGACACAGATTACTGGATAGTAGGTAATCATTAGTGTTGTCTAATATTTTTCTCTTTATCGTATTGATTTCTAGTAACCAGTCTTTAGATTATAAATGATATAATCATGGAATTAAAATATATATTAACTGGGATTAAAACAATATAATTTTCTCATTTTATAACTTTATCAATACATCTATTAAATATCGTTTCCAAAGTAACTCCATGAGAATATGCAATTATTTCTCGAAAGATATGAATAGATTGGAAATAGCTGACATGGAATCGTTATAGCAATATATTGATGAGTATAAGAATAATAGCCTTCCTAGAGAAACATCATCTCATAAATTGCAACCAGCATGGCTTCTGTGGTGGAAGGGATTGTCTAACACAGCTTCCCCACCACTTCGATGATATTTTAAATGCGCTAAGTGAGGGCTCCAATGCCGATGTCATATACTTTGATTTCAGCAAAGCCTTTGAGAGATTCGACCATAGTATACAGTTAAGGAAATCATCCCACGCTGGAGAAAGATGCATGAATGGATTAGGAATTTCTTAACAAACAGGACCGAGCATGTTGTGATTAATGGCATCCACTCAAGACCAGTAAATGTCATCAGCAAAGTCCCGCAGGGTACTGTGTTGGGTCTACTTTTTATTGTCTCTATTAATGACATTGCAGATTCCATTGAATATAGCACCATTAAAATATTTGGAGATGACTATAAACTCCAGAAAGTCATTAAGGGATTATATGATCGAAAGATGCTTCAATCGGACTTATGTGCAGTAACTCAGTGGGCACAACAAAACAATATGCAGTGGAACAAAGAAAAAGTTGAGCCCGTACACTTTGGCAAGCAACCGTATACACTACCGTCGGGAGACCTACTTGAACGTCGGATAATATCAGTGACTGAGGTGTAAATACCGACAGCAACCATGGCTGGATTGTGCACATCAACAAAAAAGTCGAAGTTGCCTCCTCATGGATCCTTAGAGCTTTTCAATCTATGTATCATAAACCCATCATCCTTCGCTTCTCCACATTCACTAGGCGCCACCACGAATACTGCTGCCCATTGTGGTCCTCCTACAAAAAACAAGACATAATGAGGATCAAAGTGTCACGAAGATCAATAACTAAAACAATAAATGGCATGATGGGAATTGATTATAGGGCTCGACTGAAACAGCCGAAACACTATTCTCTGCAACGCCGCCGTGCGCGATACATTTTTTGCACTATGTGTAAAATAATCCACCAATATTATCCGAATTATATCGGTATTATGTTTATAATTCACCCACGACTAGGCTCCCTTGCAATGCGTCTCCTACAATGGTCGAGATCACATCACATAAGAATAATGCTACACAATTTCTTTACTGCAAATGATCCTGCTCTTTCCAATGTTAACTTTCAAACGGTACATCGACAAAATCCTCCAAGAAATACCGAACAAACAACCTGCACCTGGATATGTCTCAACCAACAACACTCTGCTTGAATGGTCCATGGTGACTCGAAATAATTAATCAAAATACATTTTCAGGTGGTTCTATTTAGTTAGTCATGGCCTGATCCGACAATGTCTCTTGTTTTGTTATCTAATATGTGTTGGTGATTAGTTTATCCAATATAAGTTTCCCTGTATCCATTAAAGTTCATGGCATAAATCAACGTTCTTGAAGTAGAATCAGATTGTTTATCAAAGTAAAAACCTGTCACGATTTAAATTAGTGCATTGTGTCTGCAGCGGGGTTTTCACAAGTTCCGCAAATAGATCAACCACAGTTTGCAATCATTGTAATTGTCTCCGTAGTTGGTATGTATGTATATATATATATATATATATATATATATATATATATATATATATATATATATATATATATATATATATATATATATATATATATATATATATATAAATATATATATATATATATATATATATATATATATATATATATATATATATATATATATATATATATATATATATATGCATGTGTGTACATAGGTACATATATCATGAACTTCTATCCTGCGAAGCGTGCTTGTGCACTGCAGTAAATCTAGAAATTGGAAATTCAGGTTTATGAAGTTTATATTCATCATCATTTTGCGAACTAATCTGTATTCAAAAAATATTGGGGTTTTTTTTGTATGTGCATTTTATTTTCTGTGTCTATTTGCGTCTATAATTTTGCTTGTGTTCAAATAGGAATGGGATATATAAATGTCAGGTTTCCACTGGAAACGGTATCGGACTCTGGTTAAAACCCATTAGATATTTTGCAAATTCTGATGAAGTTAGTGCAATAGACAACTTTTTTCTTAATAAATGCAATATCTCGAGATACTTTAACACACAGGTCTTCGATTATATATTTATTTTGAGTATACAAAGGAGAATGAATTTGTATAAGTTTCAAATCGCTATATGAAATGTAGGTCACGATAAAAATAAATATTTAGGATAAATTTAGACATCAATAATTGTTAAATACCATTAATAACTTCAATTCTATTTAATCTAATATCTTCTTATCAACACATAAAAATGTCTGCTAGTCTCAATATTTTTAACGAGACACTATACGTCCGCTTTATACAATTCCTCTTCAATAAACATTGTCTCCTGTGACCGATATTAGTAGCAAAGCGAAATAAATCGATAATAGACTATATTTCCTTAATATACACATTCACTATTATGACATGTAAACTTTATCTATAAACAGATTTTCTAAAGTACCTACGAAAATAAATTATTATATTCGATGTTTTCATTGTTGGCTCATGGGGCTATAATCTGAGAATTTTTATTGTAAATATAAATATTGTTTCTCTTAAATCTTTAATGCAACTGTATTGCAACGAGATTCCTTATCTGTAGAAAATGCCTTGCTGTATTACATTTATACACACACACACTCATGCACACACGAACACGCTTACATACCCAAAGACGCTCATATGCGCACACTCACACACAATGCAACACACATACCGACAACTCTTAAGTAAATGGACACCACTCATTATAACTTTTTGCTTGTGCGGGTACTAGCTGATGTTTCAAACGTTTTAATGCATCATTAACTCTCGTTTCAAATTGCAGTATACTAATTGTTTCAATCAACAATCCATATCATGATCTCCAGAAGCGAAAGAGCTGTCTGGGTTTGAAACACAGGCGTAATGTGGGGTCAATATGAAGGTGGAATTAGCAGACGTAAGATTTAAAAAAAACCTTAGGGTTACACTTGCAACAGTAAGCACAGTGATTGTATAAGTCAGCAGCCAAAGAAAAGTAGGAATCAATAAATTCCATCCCAAGTTAACCTCGGCTGTTTTCGTTTAACTCCAGACATTCCAAAATAATTCCCTTTGTACGACATCTTTGTTGATGAGCAAATCCAAATGAGGCATACACTTTCTCTGTAGTATCTCCATGAAAATTGGCTGCTATGGCTGTACAACTAGAAGGAGACTTTTCTGACTAGCAAAGAAGAAAGAAGCAAATCTTTGAAGATTTATGGCCTGTATATACTTTGGGAAATCTACGTATATGCGTCCATGGGTGTTTGTGTATGTATATGGTTACATAAATATCCTTATATACGTGCATATACATGTATATAAATTTGTTTGCTCTTTTATACCTGTAAATCTTCAGGCATACTAAAATATGGTTTGTTAGTCTTGTGTATGGTTCAGTAATGTTTTGCTGAACAACCTGCATAAATGCTTCGCTTATAGCGATCAAAATTTGGTGCTCACTCCCTACATAAAATCGTCATTACCTGAACAAATGAACTTTGTGACATACCTCAGATGTCGAAGTGATCGCAATACGTGAGAAGAATTGTTTTACTGAAGAACAAAGCACATCAAAATATCCAGGAATCGAACGCACGAAGATGAGCTCAACATCCTAACCACTACTCCATGTACTACTGCAAGCTAACAAAGTTATAATATTAGCATAAATATGCACCCACACATATATACATGCATACATATTCACACCTCTGAAATAATACATTTCACATACATTATTTCTCATATATCTGAAGTTGCATATTTCCTTAGCTGATTATATATATGAAAGATGTATATGCCTTTTATAAGAGCTTAATGAATCTTAAAAAGAATGCATTATTTCGAGGCACTGTTTCTAAACGTTTTACGACTTTTTAAAATATTCATAGACGGAAGAATAATTAAATACCTATTATAATCGCGTAAATCATAATTATAGAGCATTTAACTTCCTGGCGACATCGCTCTTCCTAAATTAGATGTAGCGTGAAAACGTCTCACACCACTTATAGTATTTCCTTCGCTGTTGACTTTCATTCCCAACTAATGTTAATCTCCATGATGATAAAATGTTCTAAAGAAAGTAAAATTATGCTGCAATGTAAATTACTTATTTCCCTGGTGGTTATAACACATTCTATATTCAGCTGAATGAAATCGCGATGGAATCACTGTTGAGTTGCCTACGTTGATCACATTAAAACTTAAATTATTTCATTAGTCTAAACAAAAATTCTAATTCAATACGATTTATGTTTCGAAATATTAATCTTTCCTTAGCGTGCTCATGTGTACAATAATTGCTTATCTTGTCGATATCAAATAGTCACGAATTGCCTTTTTCGTGAATGAATACTATGTTGCATGATGGCTTCTGCATATTGAGAGAACAAGGCGCCACTAAAACATTTATCCATTTGAACCTGAGAATCATACGTCAGCAAGTATTTCAATAGCTCATTCCTTTTCATATACGTTTTCATAAATAAAAAGAATCAACGTCGTTACATTTGCAGGTAAAATCAAATTTTCATGACTGCTTAAAGTTTCCCCATTGATTAGTAGATATTATTGATTACGCATTTTATCTTGTGCCTGCAAACATGCATTTCTCTCTCTCTCTCTCTCTCTCTCTCTCTCTCTCTCTCTCCCTCCCCCTCTCTCTCTACCCACTACACATTCTTTTTCTCTCTCGTTGTTTCTCTCTTTGTTTCGCTCTGTGCTCCTTTCTGTGGACGAGTGTAGGCTCGAAACGTTAAAGGTAAAAACGTTTTCACTTCCCGAGCGTTATACTAATACATCTGTTTGTTTTCCACACCACCTGCCTTGGTCTTTTGTTGTTGTTTTTGTGTGTGTGTGAATTCTCCTTATATATATATATATATATATATATATATATATATATATATATATATATATATATATATATATATATACATATGTAAGGTTCTATAGGAACGGAGTAGAGTACAATATAAAGCTAGCCTACCTTCAGATTTCACCCAGCGCTAACCAATACTAGCATTACACCTACTGCTAGATTTGCCTTGCAGCTTCGGGTAGTGTGTGGTGTGTGAATGGATAATTGATTAACTTGAGGAACATTTATTTGTAATCACTACCTCGCATGGAAATACTACGTCTAACAGAAAATAGTGAGCACACACACACAGTTTTGCATTAATCGAATCATAAATAAATAATTAATACATTCTAAAATATAAAGTATCAAATAATTATTGGTAATTGCATAATTAGTATTTTTCAGATATGTTTTGAGATGCAGTGATCTTACAAAAAAGTATCCCTAACAACAAATACGTTGTCTCTCCAGGTATATTTCTGTTATTTACTTAAAATAGAACGAATAAAGTGTAAACTGTAAATAAACATTCAAAAATCTTTCCCATTCACTATAGACATTTCTTTTTATTCATCATGTTGCCTGTTCAGGAGACTAAACGCAACAGTGAACACATACAAAGGTTTTTGGTTTCGTTTTTTTCTAACTTGAAATGTGTAAGAGATTGAATACCTAGTAGGAAAGTTTTATGTAATTAACCAAATTTGTACTCCAGTGTGTAATTATTGTAACGATTTTTTAAAAAAGAATTGTATTTATAAAAAGTTATCATATTATTGAAAAGATAATGCAGTCAGTTATGAACATAAAGAGTAAAATGAATGACAATATAAGTTTTCTAAATGAGTATTAGAATAATGACAGTAAACGTGTAGCGAAAATTTAAATTCTACAAATAGACACAAAATGCACACAGTTGTGTGTATGAGTATGTGTGTGCGGCTGCATGCGTATGTATGTGTGTTTGCATATATATACCACACCACACACAGGAACACACAAAGAGGGTGCGATGAATATATCGTCGTCTAAATTACGCAAAAAATAAAATATATTTACCGAATTTATTTTAAAATATCATGCAACATTAGAATGTAGATCAACCACGATCTCCAGACGACTTCAGAATTTTCTGCAAAACTTCTGGACGGTCTCCTTGTATATAAGTTGGTGAATGCTGTCATAATCATTGCCTTTACTTCATCTTTGGTGTTACAAGAAATTGTGTTGGTCTTCAGCTGAATTCCGCCCCACACATAATAATCAAGGTGGTTGCCGCCTAGGGAGCTAGATGGCAAGATGTTATGGGCTATGCAGTTGCAATTGACTGGGTTTTCCTGCTTGTGTGAAATGATGCAGTATCCTGTTGTCAGGCATAGTGTCTTCCAGCAGCCACTATCTCGATCCAGATCACCACCACCTCCGGGCACTTGATGTAGTCCTCCGTGTTGAGTCTGAGAACTTGTGGGAGAGTGAATAGCAGCATAAGTCGACATCACTAGTTATCACTCCAACCACCATGATTCTTACTGGCTGTTTAATTATTATCACTCTCGAGTAAATGTCCTCAAATTGGCACACAAACATTTTGAAATGTTCGTATTGGAGCTCCCGGTGCCAATGCCATGCTGTACAGCATGTCGTTCTCAATGAATTCCATTACTGGGTCACCACATGTTTGCTTATTCTGTGAAACACTTAACTCTCATTTTTCATATTATTTCAGTACCAACAGGATCAATAAGAAATTAACTTTCAGATTCCAGGAGGTGGCAGTGTGCAGCCGAATGGCCTGGTGAATTCTGAGAACCTTTAGAACAAGGAGTCAGGAAACTGCTGGTCCTGCGGAGGACATTTGTCCCCAGCCATCTGGACTACTGCTCTCAACTGTGATCACCTTACACTGTAGGATTAATAGCAGAACGTGGGGAGGTTCAGCAATACTACACGAGGAAGATTGCATTGATGGAACAGCTGAGCTACTGGAAGAAACTGAAACAGCTACGGCTCTATTCCCTGGAATGAAGACGGGAGAGGTATGCAGTGATATATGTGTGGAAGATACTTGAGGGGCTGGCACCAAACTTTGGAATTGAGACTCATACCTGACCTCGAAATGGACGTCACTGCACTGCTCCAAAAGTCCTAGCTGTCTCATCTAAGGCGAGGACCATGTAATGTAATAGCTTGAGATTCAAGGGCTCACAGCCATTTAACTCCATGCCAAAACATCTGAGGGAGAATGCATCAAGGCAGAATACTCAAAAGACGACAGCGGTATCGAAATCCCTCCATCAACAAAAGACAATCTCATAGAACTGGCCAATTAAAAGGTGTTGTTTTCCTCACAGACGGTGCCCAAAGGACTCTACTATACTGTGCAGTCGACAAAATCAGAAACAAATAATGCACATGCGCGAAATTAAAAAATAAAATTTGCAACAACTCACTCATCTTACTCAATATATGGGCGTGTGTTGTGTGTGTGTATATATGTGTGTGTTTATATATATATATATATATATATATATATATATATATATATATATATATATATATATATATTACTTACTCTTGTGTGATGATGGGAGTAAAAAATAACTTTTTAAAACTATTTTTGTCGATTGATATTTTATGTTATCTTAGTTTATTTGGACTTTTAGTAGCATGACACGATAGTCGTTTATATTTACATTTTTGATAGGTCGTTCTGTATATATACAGGATCTAGTTCAAAACGGGGGCGCCAGTATTTTCTTAACGAAACACTTTGAAACTTGGGGCACTGGTAGAATGTGTCATATAAAACATCTTTTTCTCTTAGTCTTCTTAAGAAAACTTATTATATTGCAACTTATTTCATGTTAAGTTGTCGTATTTCTGTAATTTCAACCAATGACTGACGTCCATTCAGCCGAATACATTAAGTGCTGACTACGTAAACAAACGATTCTCAAACGATTCTGGCGGTGATAAAATTATTATTTTTCGTCAAAAAATGGCTGAAGCATATTGGCAGTAGCTAGTAAACCTTCCTATTATAGGCACAAGGTCTGGTTTTTGAGGGAAGGGTTAGGGTTAGGATTAGGCTTAGGGTTAGGGTTAGGGTTAGTGTTAGGGCAAATGTTGTACACATACAGTTCAGGCAGATGTTAACGAAATTATATTAAAAATAAAACGAAGGAAAACGAACACACGTGTGTTGCCTCTCTGCAAAATGTCAGAAGTAATGGAGATTAAATACGCTTTACACCGCTTAAACTGCCAAAGGAACCACTTAAACTGCCAAAGGAACCACTTAAACTGCCAAAGGAACCACTTAAACTGCCAAAGGAGTAACTATTAACAGCTGAATACTTGTCAGTGATTGGTTGAAATTATCGAAATAAGACAATTTTTTGACATGAAATAACTTCGAATACAAAATCGTTTTTCTGTTCTATAACACAAAATAGATAAGTATACGAAGTTTGAAAGTCTTTCGGTACCAAAAACACTACATAAATCATAAATGAAAACTGGTGCCCCCGTTTTGAACTAGATCCTATATACATATATATTATATATATATATATATATATATATATATATATATATATATATATATATATATATATATATATATATATATATATATATATATATATATATATATATATATATATATATATATATATATATATATATATATATATATATATATATATATATATATATATGTATATATATATATATATATATATATATATATATATATATATATATATATATATATATATATATATATATATATATATCAACATATATATATATATATATATCAACATATATATATGTGTTAGTGTGTGTGTGCGCGCAAGCGCGTATATGTATTTTATTCACACAAATATTTTTTACCTTCTGTGTTTTTATGCATATGTATATTTTTATATGTTTAAGAACCAGCATAATATTAATATATATGATATGGTGTTATATATAAAGTCATTGACTAGAATTTGATGTTTGCCCTCTGATCAATTTTCTTTATCGTTACCTTATTTACATTTCAGTACCTTTTATTTCCATAACAAGAGACAAAATGTATATCTTGCTATATATATATATATATATACATACATAT
Source organism: Octopus bimaculoides (assembly GCF_046866305.1). NCBI lineage: Eukaryota > Metazoa > Mollusca > Cephalopoda > Octopoda > Octopodidae > Octopus > Octopus bimaculoides. The sequence continues at coordinate 26,635,867 of NC_142932.1, read as the reverse complement.
ATATATATATATATATATATATATATATATATATGTCATGTATTTATGTATGTATGTATATATATGCCAATGAGACATATATTCTAACTAAGGATTTGCAGTTCCGAATCGATGTTGTTTTTCGCCATCGAAAAACGTCTCTTGCAATTAGACAAATTGCTGTTCACAACACACTGGATTTTGAGACGTAAGGTTATTTTGATACAACATTGTATGCACCCTCGTGGATCGACGAATCTAATAAGAAATTTTACTTTGTGTTTATAACATTTTAAACAAATTACTTTCGGTGCGCGCATTGCCTGCCGACCAAGAATAATCCGATAAGTGGGTTTCAGCACAGTGCATAATAACAATCAAAAGTATGACATACATATTAATTCTTATTACTTTTTGGCAGGTATGAACGGGAAGGTACTATCACTTTCTTATTCCTGTGATATTAATAATACGTTTTCACGCTTACGTATTCTATTTAAAGCAATACAGCACTGATATTGTAAAACTTCATTCTCTATAAATGTTTAGTCTTGTATTTAGTGGATTGTAACATGCTATATGTATACTGAAACAATGAATGCATGTCAAAGAAACTCCTCAGCCAGAAAAATTGCCTTCTTACGTTTTAGAATCAGATAAATTAATAATGTTGTGTACCTTGTGTAATCACAGTAAAACAGTATCAATACTGAAAGTGCATTTGGTACAGCGGATTCGATGAAACACACAAAGATGTAGAGAATAACAAGATCCAAATATTCAACCTACATACGTTACGACGAGTTTAAGTTATAATTTCTATAGTTCGAATTCTTCCCAATCCACAGCAATGCCATATATAAACGTCACTTATTTATCTGTAAGATCTATATTTACGCTTGCTACAATACCGTATGCCTTTCTGTTTATACTTTTTCGCACAGGTTCATTGACACTCGAATGAGTAAATTCAAAAGAATAATCTTGCCACATTGAAAATTATTGCAACCTATAATAGCGCGTCTTTGTATGATTAATTTAGAAAGAACCATAATATTGTGCGTTTATAATTTGCTTCTATATGTTGAAATATTAACATATTTGAAGTAGCATGAGCTATCATAATAATCCTTTCTACTTAAAGCACAAAACCCGAAATTTGGTGGAGATGATGAGTTGATTACATCAACACCAGTGTTAAACGGGTATTTATTTCATTGACTCCGAAAGGATGACAGCCAAAGTCGACCTCGGAGGAATTTGAACTCAGAATATGAGGACAGGCGAAATACCTATTTCTTTACTGCCCACAAGGGGCTACACACAGAGGGGACAAACAAGGACAGACAAACGGATTAAGTCGATTATATCGACCCCAGTGCGTAACTGGTACTTAATTTATCGACCCCGAAAGGATGAAAGGCAAAGTCGACCTCGGCGGAATTTGAACTCAGAACGTAACGACAGGCGAAATACCGCTAACCATTTCACCAGGCATGCTAACAATTTCGCCAGCCCGCTGCCTTTGAAGTGTAATTATAACAACAAATGTCAGGGCAGCGACCCGACAGAATCGTTAGCACGCCCGCCGAAATATTTACCGGTATTTAGTCTGCCGCTACTTTCTGAGTTCAAATTCTGCAGAGGTCGACTTTGCTTTATATCATCCAGGGGTCGATTAAATAAGTATCAATCATGCACTTGTGTCGATTTAATCGACTTAATCTCTTTCGGCAAACATTTGATATCATTATAATAAAAAATGTTATTGAACTCTTAACTGTTATTACAAAACATTCCACTTTCACAGGATTATTCTTTAATTGATTAATGTCTAGGATTTTTTTTTTCTATAACGAAATATTGTTATAACTTTCAACCTATTTCCTTTTGTCAATCTTTTTCATAAATTGGAATGTATGTATAGAATAGAAATGCCAAGAAACGAAACCTACCGTAGCAAAGGAATTTTTAAACGTGCAATAAAATTTGAAGTAAACCTTAAAATATCCTAGAATAGCAGGCATTTCTATGACAATACATGTTCGAGCTGTGACATAAAATATGACTTGAATAGTTTATATGTTCTCGACAGATTACACACATAAAATGGAAACGATCAAGAGGTAGAAGCTTTTCACTGCAGGCAATCGTCTACAATATTAAAACCTTGCAAATGCGCAAATTATACTTTTGTTTCAATTCTGTATTATCTTCATAAAAAGAAGTAGTTCAATTTGGTTAAGTTTAGTTTTACTTATGTACAATCATATGAAACATTATTCAAGAATTTCAGTCCAGAATTTCAGTTCTGTATACATCTCAGTAACCAGATCGAAGTTCGCAAGATAGCAAGTTTGACTCTGTTTAAGAAATATTAAATGTTTAAGTGAAGTTAACAGTCTTTATGTGATTTTGAATGGCTAAAATTGGTTTTGCTCTCTACAATCATTTTAATTTCGACATAAAGTCTCTTAGATCAAATGATCGGCCTGGAAAGTACACCTTCGAAATGTTTTATGAATCTTCGTTTGAAACACCGCGTATTTGTTTACAAGCTGTAGAAATGTGAAATGCTCATGTATATTCTTAAAACATCTTGTCAAAAAACACGCATGGTGTTATTACGAGAATATTTATTTTGCTTTTATTATTATTATTATTATTATTATTATTATTATTATTATTATTATTATTATTATTATTATTATTATTATTGTACATAGCTAAAAACGTGTTGATGAAATTTCCAATAAAATGTGAAGATCTGTTCGATATGTTCAAGATAAATATTTTGATTACATCTTCGTACTAAAATATCTAATAGACTATTTAAATGAATGAACTTAGCTTATTTTCGATAGACTGCCACATATAATGCAACTATCGATTCTCAAAGTGTATTTAATTTGACCTCCCATTAAAAAAAAAATAGAGAGAAAAACCGTAACACTCAAGTACAGTAAAGTTGATATAGCTTTATTGTTAAAACAATATTGTCATTGGAGTGGACAGCGATTATTATCGATTATTTCAATGTATGAATAGACCGTATTACCTTCTCTAAGTGATTATAGAACATTATTAATACATTTACTGATCCGTTTCAATAGGTTGTGACAAGTGTCTGAACCTCGAAGCACTGCATTATAAAAATGCACTTAATATAAGTAATACAAAAAAAATTGAGACTCCCAGAACGTAAAAGCAAATTATTCTGATTTGTTTACTTGTAAATTGTTTCCATTTCTTCACAGCGTACTTTAAGGATATCCTAAGTAAAGGATCTGTCATCATTAAACTGATTTTCATTTAGAGAATTGGTAATATATTTAATGATTTAATATAGAATCCAGACTAAGGTGGCAGGCTGGCTGAATCCTTAGTTCGCAGTGGAAGATGATTGGCGGTATTTCGTTCAAATGTCGCCTGGGTCGAATTTGCCTTTCATCCTTCCGACGGTCGATAAAATAAGTACCAGTTGAGGACTGGGTTCGAATTAATCGACTCATCCCGTCCAAGAAAATTGCTGGCCATCTGCCAAGATTTGAGATCAATATAAATTCTAGACTATTTGAACTCACACCTGGATATGGAAGGGGACAAGGGTAAAGTACTTGACAAAGATTGAGAGGGTGTTGTATTGATGCTTATTACCCTACTACATGTAAATTTAGTTCAATGTGTTCCCCAAAAAATGTATATTTGGATGGATAAACGGAGAGAGAGAGAGAGAGAGAGAGAGAGAGAGAGGGAGATAGAGAGAGATTGACACAGAAAGATAGAATTAAAGATAGATACATGAATGGAACGTTTATATGTACGAGGGTCGCATAAAACGTTCATAGGCTTTGCAAGAAGCTCACATGCAATGTCACCAAATGGGACTTACTTTAAGCATAATGCTCCTTGCAGTCCACATAGTTCTTCCATTGGCGTCGCGGTGCTTGGTTCTCATTCTTGAAGAAGCTTTCATTCTGTTGAGAATAAGTCGAAGTTATGACGTCAACATCAGTGTGGTACTGGTATCCAGTCAAGTGTTGTGTCATGTTGGGGAACAGATGATAGTCAAAGGAGGAAAATTAGGACAATAGGCAGGGCGATCAAACAGTTTAAAGGTACAGTGACGCAGATCAGCTATTGAGACCAAGGACTTGTATGCGGGGCCATTGTCCTTATGAAACAAGACCCTTCGTCTTACTAGCCGTTTGGTCCCGATAGCAAACTGCAACTGTCTCAGAAATTTCGTATGATACTCTTCATTGAGTGTGTAGCCCTTTTAGAAATGGTCAATAGATACAGCACCACTTGCGGCACCATAAACTAAGGCCATCAATATCACCGCTGATAAAACCAGCTAGGCCTTCTTTGGAGCAGGTGAGGGAAGGTATTTTTAAATCATCCACTATCACTTTGTCTCTGGCTCAAAGACATGAGCACAAGACACATCTTGGCCTAATAAACGTTTAAAAAAACCCAGCTGCATCAACTTCTAATAGTGTCAGGTTTCCAAATCAGTAACGTGCTGAACTATTTTGGTAAATAGTAGGAAAGAGATAAAAAATCTTCTTATATCTAACATGCGCAGTTAATACCGGAAATTCTCCACGGGAGATCGCTGTATATATAGATGTAAATATACATACGTACGTACATACATAATATGTTCATATATATAAATACATGTATGTATATGTAAATATATATATATATATATATATATTCGTGTGTGTGTATGTATTTACTTAATTGCATATATATATATATATATATATATATATATATATATATATATATATACATATATATATGTATATATGTGTGTATGTGTGTGCAAATTTATGTTTGTATATGTATAAAATCATTTATACACACACACCCACATATATATGCATGTGTGTGTTATATTTTAATATATTACAGTACATAGAATATGCATACAAATACACGCACGGAAACTCGTATGTGTGCATAAGCGCATGCGTGTGTATTCTACATGCATATGCGTATATTCGATACTGTTGTGTTAGCATGTTTTAATACTTATTGGAGTTGTCGGTGTGAATATATACGAGGGTATAAAGGATTATGGATGCAAACGTTTATAGTTCAGTTTCATGTATGCATACAGAAAGGATTTTAGAGATGAAATGAAGATACTGCCAAATGCCTCGAAATATTTCATGCACAATTTGAAATAAAATATCAAAAGCTCGTTCCGTTTTAAGTTTGCAAACAATTGCTGGAACAAAGGCTGCATAAATCTGTATATCCCAAAAGGAAATTTTATCTAAGAATTGGTCTGATATATATATATATATATAAAGTAACATATTTTTCTCATACATCCAATCACCAGTATACATGTTTACAATCTAACGCTTTCCTGAGACATTCTTAAACAATCTCAACATCGATCTACTTTTTCCAGTGCGTAGATTACATTGTTCATAAAATATATTTTCGAGTTGATTTCTGACATTTGAATTCTATTATTGTTCATTGGGTTTATCTAAATATGGGTTTCATAATTTTGCACAAGGTTGATGACTACGAAAGTGTTCTGAGTAGATTGCATGAGCCCCAGTGCTCAGCAAGATTTTATTTTTTCCGATCTCGAAAATATGTAAGGCGAAATCGATCGCAGTGGAATTTGAAAGACGGAACAAATGCCGCAAAGCATTTTGTCCGCAGTGTAACTATTCAACGAACCCAACGACACAGACAATATTAATAATAATAATAATAATAATAATAATAATAATAATAATAATAATAATAATAATAATAATAATAATAATAATAATAATAATAAACCATTGATACTACAGAGTATCTCAACAGGCATGATAGTGCTCCACAATATATTCACTGGGTAATTCGCAGAAACCTGGACCCGCCCCATGAAAAAAAAAACTGGTGGGAACACAATCCACCTCTAGTTCTTGAAACTGATAACATCTCACTCCTATGGAACTTTATTATTGAAACTGACAGAAAGATAGATGCAAATAAGCCAGACATTATATTCAAAAACTTCAGACAAAAATCATTCCTCCTCATTAATATCACTGCCCCAATCGATATGAATATATTTGTCAAGACCAATCAAAAACTGAGAAAGTATAGAAATCTTGAAATGGAAGTTAGCAAAATGTGTAACTTCAAAACTAAAACAATACCTGTCGTCATAGGTACCCTAGGAATGATAGCAAAAGAGGCTGATTGCTACCTAGCTCAGATACCAAGAGACCACAAAATGGCAGAAATTCAAAACATAGTGCTCATGGGAACTGCCCATATCCTACATAAAATACTGTCTCTGCAATCTCAAATTTTAAAAGAAACTCATTAGTTGCTTATGTTTTCTTAAACATTCTCTAGAACACTACTATGTACAACACCAAATATATGACACCCTAGACGTAATATCGACATGAACTTCTAACTTGTAGTCTCTTGAGGTCTCTGGGTGAGAGTTGGAGCCAACTTGTACAAATACAAAGTAAAACTCAAACATAATAATGATAATAATACCAACAGCAGCAATAATTTTACTTTTACTATGTCACATTACATTGTAAATGAACAATTTGTAGTGTGTTTATTTTAATGGCCTACCGATGTAGACAATTTCTCTACACTAGGTTTCGAGAAGACAGCTGGCAAGGAGAGGAAATATAATTGAAAAACGATGATAATGATAATAATAATAATTGTATTGTGATGCAGTACAAGGCACTGCTTCCCAATACTTCTGATCTTTAGTGAATGGAAGTATTAATTTGTACATGCTTTGCCTTGTTACAAAAGATGGGCTCCAAAAAATTATTCTACTCAATTCCGCAGATATATTTGTCATTTCCTTGACCTTAACAAGTTGACTATGTCCATTAGTGGCTGACGATATGTGCATATCTGGTCATGAGAAAAAGTAGTTGGGGAGCATCATAGCCATTTATTGAGACGGATTCTTCGGGGTTTGAATAGTTCACCTGTAAAGATGGGCGTTTCCTTCAACATCACTACACAAATCTAGACAGACAATTACAGTCATAACTAAAACATAATATGTACCATTCTACAAGAAGGTGTTTGGTCAAACCAAAATATATAAGCAGGAATACAGATCTTGCAAGAGAACTGCTACATTATGTGTCATATCATTTCATTTCAATATTATTATTATTATTATGAATTACACTACATATCAAAAATTACGAATTACTACCTGAAATCCACTTCCTAATTTAGTTATCTGATATTGACGAGATTTAAACGAGACCGAAGATTTAAGGAAAACATTCTCTTTTTCATGTTTATTCGCAGTTTAAAAAAAAGTTATTGTTGCAATTCGTTCTATTTTATTACTCTTTAACGTATAATAACATCTCTTCAATATGTTGTACTGCTTTTTGTGATTCTTTATTCTCTGTTTAATATACACGAAGATTTCTTCCAGCATATTTAAGCTTTTAAAAACGGATAAAAATCAATATAATATCACACTTCTTGCCATTCAATTATCATATTACCTGACAAGCATTCAATTTTCACCTATTAAAATTCCATGCATACATAAATGATACATGTCTATACATGCATACATACATATATACATACATTCATATATATATATATATATATATATATATATATATATATATATATATATATATATATATATATATATATATATAATGATCTATTCGTGAGTAAATATACATGCGTATATCATTATATATATGCATATACATATACATACATACATATATATATATATATATATATATATATATATATATATATATATATATATATATATATATATATATATATATATATTTATATATATATATATATATATATATATATAATATATAATGATCTATTCGTGAGTAAATATGCATGCGTATATCATTATATATATACATATACATATAC
>NC_142932.1:26612944-26622944 GCF_046866305.1 Octopus bimaculoides | reverse complement strand
CACAACAGTGACCTGAGACAGATAATGCTTTCTTTAAGATGTGCGCTGTGCCCAATAAGGCTGCTTTTTGCAACAATGTATCGTTACTGAATTCATGATCGACTTTGGAGTATACGTCTCTATACTGATGTCTGTCACTTGAGTCGAAGTGGATAAGAATTAATGAACATCGTAACAAACGGCAGTTATAAGGTTGGCACGTAAAACCGTGCAAGTGTATGTGCCAGACTGTATACATGGATTTGTGCGCAACAATGAATTGAAGAACGAGTGACTTTTCCAAGCATAATATACACAAAGTCTAATTTCTTAGAAGCCATAAGATTTTCACTATTTAATGCATTATGGTACTCTACCAAGAAGACATACATATAACTCTGTGTAATCGTTATGATATTCTTAGAGTCTAGATAAGAAGCAACGTACTATTCGTTTTCCGAAATCATTTCAAGAATAAAGTGCATAGAAAGTGTTCATAGAAAGAGTGACTACACACACACGCAGATATATATATATATATACATATACATGCGAGTAAAAATAAATACAAAAAAAGGTGGATTTTTTTGTATGATTGTGTATAGAGGAATATATTATTTTGCTTAAAAGAGTTCCAACACTGTCTGTTTTTTATGTTTTATTTATATTCCTGCAGAACTAATGTGGGGTATAGAATATGGAATATACAATATATAATATAATATACAATATATAATATAAAATAAAATAAAAATGGATGGCACCATGAAATAAAGTATTGAATGTAGATGAAATATTGAGTGTTCAATATAAAGGATCAAATATATAAATATATAAATATAAATATATATATATAAAGGCGACTCGAGTTTCAGGGCTATTTCCCTTCGTCATGGCCGGTATGACAATCTTTAACAGACTGTAATAAGTTGGCTGGTTTTCTGTCTTTTATACCAATTCCTTTGGATGGCAGCAGTAGGTGTCTGGCTATTTTTAGAATTGATGTTAAATCTATTTTTAGACATGATGATATTTTAATTTATTGTTTTGTGTGGGTTGTAGGGATAAGATTTTTAAACCGCAGTAGGTGTTTGGCTGTTCTTAGAAATGATGCCAAATCTATTGATAGAAATGATGATATCTGAGAGATTTTTTGTGTTTTGGTTACAGGGATAAGATTTTTAAACCCCAAGTGAGATGGATTTAATCATTGTTTGTTAAGAGTGGGTTTGAATTTCTTAATAAAGTCCTTTTCTTTGCATTTTCTTTCAATTTCATTCCGGTTGTAAAGTTTATGGAATGGAAATATAGTAAAAGTTTGATGACCACATGTTGCTAGATGGTTACTCAGTGGTATTTGGCGGACTTCTGGGTTTTTAATCTGTTGTCGATGTACCCGTGAGCGTTCCGATAGTGCATTACCTGTCTGGCCAACGTACAATTCTTCACAATTAGGGCATTTGATGCAGTAGATTAGATTTCTACTTTTGCAGTTCATGTTCGCATTGGTGAATATTTTCCCTGTTTTTGTGTTCATATATGGGCCGGTATGGATTGATCGGCATGTGCCGCATCGGCTATCATTACATTTGGATACAGTGAATGTTTGATTTTTGTTGCTGAGGTCAAACCTTGCCTTTGTTAATAGTTTTTTCAAGTTTTTAGGTTGTCTCTTACTGAGAGTTATATTTTGATCTGTAATGATATTTCTCAATTCCTTACTTTGTGCAAGGATCGGTAAGTTCGCTTTGGCGATATTAAAGATGTTCTGGTGGCATGGATTTTGTGTCACTATAAATGGAATGATCTTTTCCTGTTTGTCTTTTCTTTGCGGTGTCCTCAGTTGTTGTATGGGTATTTTCGAAGCCCGCTGAATACCATTTTCTATGAGTCGTGATGGGTATTTTTGCTTCACCAGAAATTCTTTCAGTTCCATCAGGCGTTGATTTCTGGTCTCTAAATCCTCTACAATAGTACATATTCTCCTGGCTAGGCAGTATGGTATGTTGCGTTTTGTATGGGGTGGATGGCACGATTTAAAGTTCAAGTATTGGTGTGTGTCTGTGTGTTTGTAATATATATCTGTGGTAATGGCGGTGTTCTTTTTAATTACCATTATATCTAGAAATGGTAATTTGCTACTGTTCATCTCATGTGCGTGTGTGTGTGTGTGTGTGTGTGTGTGTGTGTGTGTGTGTGTGTGTGTGTGTGTGTGTGTGTGTGTGTGTATTCATAGACCAAATGTTCGTAGGTAAATTCAATAACTTCTATCTTCTGAAATTACCGAATTGTAATAAATTTGGGGATGAAATTCATACATTGATCAACAGACATATGATTTATATTAAATATCTCAATATTTTCGATTCTTTTATCATTTACAGTATTTAAAATGTGAGAAACTTGGAATCATTAAGATTCGACGTCTTGGATATATGAAGTAACAATGGTAACATAACAGTTGTCATAGATTGTGTACATACCCGCATATCTTTCAGGAATTCTGCTTCTTACGTGGGGCAACAATATGCCTTGCCGCATTTAGTATGTAAATCGTCAATGTTGATAATAATCATCACAACTCTTATCATTATTATAATTGATATTATCATGATTGTCGTCATGGTGTAATTGTGATTGTCTTCTTAACTTTAAAAGAAGGAATAATACTACAGCAGACATGGATGAAAATAACATTATTTTTATGAAAGCTGTGACAGTTATTTCTGCTTCATTGTTGTAATGTCTAAAAAGTACACCTACTTATCTAGCAATTCAAAACTCTGAGAAGACCTTGATTAATGGAGTAGACGAGCATTTTGTATAAAATCAAGAATGGTGATATCAGTAAAATATTTTGTCAATTGTGATGATTATGATAGTCATAATGATAATAAAACAGCATCGTGTATCAAGAACGGAAAACAAGAAAAACAGTGAAAGCAGTAACTTCTAAATATAATAAAATCACGATCGTTACTGAACCAAGAAGACACACTATCATCATCGCCATCATATCAAACTCTCCATCATAATCGTTAACAGGATGTCAAAATACGGAATCATGCAGTACAAATTTTCTTATGTGATACATTAATATAAGTACTTCTGGTTCAAGTGTAAACTGAAAAAATAATAACAGTGCGAGCAAAGATTTGAAAACAATATTACAAAAATATTAGAAATTTTAAATTAAATTCATTATCTTAGGATGGAATCGTGACTAAAGAAAATCTTACTGAGTTTAGTTGAGGATGCATAAAAATTAAAACAACTCATTTGTTGATATGGGGAAATATCTAATTAGTTTAATTACAAAATTTCCTTATGCCGAAGAATAAAGGATTCATATCGTTTTAGGATTTGAGTTAACATGAAATATGAAATTTACGGTATATTTAGTTTCAAAGTGGAATGTTAGATAAGGTACGACTACAGTAGTTTGAATTGTTCTGCACGAAAATGCAAAATACACACACACACACACACACACACACACACACATAGACACACACACACACACACACATACACACACACACACACACACACACACACACACACACACACACACATATATATATATATATACAGGGTAAAGGGTAAAGTCCTCCTTCAGTCATGAATAACCATGGCATTGTCCCTAGAAAGTTCTCCACCTAGGCACAAGTCCGGGCAAGATTTTATGGAAGACCAGCAGCTGCACACGCATAACAGACTCTTCTTTACACACTACCGGTGTTATCCAAGGGAAAATCAAAGGACAATACAGTTTGGCACTAGTGACATCGCAACTCATTCCTACAGCTGAGTAAAATGGAGCAACGTGAAATAAAATCTCACTCAAGTACACATCACATAACACGGCCTGGAAATCGAACTCATTACCTCGTTATTGCCAAGTACTACGCACTAACCAGTGAACTATGCGCCTTCACATGTATATATATATACCATTAGAGTGATTTTTATGAAGCTGGGCAAACTATTTGAATTGCGCATCCACTGGAGTATCGAGAACCATTATATTCAGCAACATATAATTAGAAAAACATAAAACAGAAATATCTGACACCATTTTACATTACGATTTAAGTATCTTTACATTAGATTGTCTTTCTTTCTATTGCATTGCTGTATTTATTTTTACGGATAAATTATTTTGACTTTCTCAACAAATATTCTACAAAATTTAGCAAGTAATTTCATCCATTCAAAGATCTATTTTCTGAACAATGTGGCTATGTGATAAGAAGCCTACTTGGAAACCACTTGGTTTGCATTCAGTTTCACTGCATGACACTTTGGCCAGGTGTCTTCTGTGTTCTTGGGCCGAGCAAAGCTTTGTGAGTGGAGTTTATAATTAGATACTATTTATGAAGCACGATTCCGTATAATGAACATAAACCATACCCATCCACAAGTGTATTGAGTCCACGTTAGTTAAATACAAAGATTAAATTCAATAAAATACAGAAAAACTAATTAGATATAGTATACTCGAAATTAAAAAAATTGGTAATAATTGTTACAACATTAGTACATGTGAGTGATATGTGTTCGATAATCTTTAAATATATTTGACATTCCAATGAGCACATCATCAATATTATCTTAATACATAAACAACTACACACGCACAGACACACATATACATGAGCGTATACATATATATATATATATATATATTTCTCTGTGTATATGTGTGGGTGCGCGTGAGCCTATGCACACACAATCTCCGTGGTTGATCTCTAACTTAGCTTGTCGAACACACTAACAAATTGGCTTTAAATTTACCGGAAGTACGTTCAGGTTGTTGCATGGCAGTGTATTGAATTATGTCACAGTGCGAAACCGATATTAAGTCACGTATATGTCGCGCATTAAAACACAATTTTATATTATTGTGAAATGTAATAAATATACAAACAATTATAAATGATGGCTGAGATAACAATTACCCAATGACGCTTGATAGAACTGTGGTTGTAAAATCAATAGAATATTCTGCAAACAATGTATTTTCCTAATTGCAGATTGCAGTGAAATGACTGACAATCATTTGTTATATACGTCCGATTTTTAAATGTGAATTTAGTGGTGTTTACATATGCATAAAACATCAATCGTTTGTAAATATATTACAAGCTTGTTAGAGTGGATGCGGAAGTCACTTGATATTACATGTATTATTTTCTAAATCTTTTCTCAATCATAAACTTAATTCACATACAAATACGCACCCATGCATCCATTCACGCTTACATGCATGAAACCGTAATATATATATATATATTTATATATATATATATATATATATATATATATATATATATATATATATATATATGAATAGATGAATAGATGAACGGATTCATGTATGCATGCAAGAATGGACGCATGGATGTACATATATATATATATATATTGGGTCGGCAAGAAAGTCATTTCAATTTTAGAAACTACATAGAGTTACGAATTTTTTTTAGTGACTTTAATCAATGTTATGACATTTTCCCTTTAATGTTTGATAACCGTTACTTTCAGATTACCTTATAAGTAAATTTGTCCGTATCTTGTATGTAGCCGTCAGTTCAGAGGTTAAATGTGTCACACAGAACAATTGAAAAATCACATAAAATTTCTTGGACTCGTTAAGAAGCCTGATATTCGGCTTATGTCACAGTTTTCTTGCTTCTGACTAGAGTTTCAAGTTTGCCGTGTTTTTTATAGGGAGTTCATGGCTCAAATTAGTATGTTTTGGATAGGATTTGATTGGCAGTGGATAGTCACACGATAGGACTTAAACATTTTTGTAGACTCCTCGTTATGTCCGTCTGATAGTATGAAGTGGCAATGTTTTGCGTCATAAATTAAGGCTGACACGATTGACTAATCAAGTCAAAACAATCAATGTTCAGTATATTTTCTGCCAAGTGTTTGTAGAGAATGAACACATGATTAAGTTTATAAGCCTTGGTACGTTCCCGTTAGGTCTATGCCTTAGTGTCACGTGGTAGTATATCTTGCGCTTGAAAAGAGGACCGACACGCTTCAGTGAACATGTTTAGTTGTGATCAAGACACAACAACTTTAATCTGTCTGGTGGGTGATGGGACAGGAAATCGTTTCTATGTAGTCCAATGGTAAACATTTACGTTGTTATCTAATCAGAGTGGGAAGCCCTGGAATTTGGGAGACTTATTTTTTGCACATATGTCTATGTCACGACTCAGTGGGATATGTCTAGTACTGGAGTCTCGTATTTGTTGTAGTGGATGATCAGTCTCGTAGAGCAAGCTTTGTTTGACCTATGTAATCTTCATTACATGCCTGATATTTGATAGCGTATATTCAATTCGTTGAAGAAGTGATTTTTACGGTTAAAGTCTGTCCTGATTTAAATTTGTGTGATGTTCCTTCAATAAGGTTTATGCGGGTCGCGCAATTGGGACAGCCACATTTTTTGCCTGTCGATTTAGGAATCTGTTTCAATTTATATCGAAACCAAATATCGGGCTTGTTGATGGATTGTTCTATGTAGTTTAAATACTCTATCATCCCGAATATTTTCATGTTTTATATTTTCTTGAAATTCTAATTCAATTGCTTTTATTACATGTCATCATATTTTACAATTTAGATATACATAGCGTGATAGTTCTTCCATGATTTAAACTTACCGAAATTTTGCAACACACGAGACTACATATGATATTTGTTAATAGTGTGCTGAAATATGCTCGGATATATTATTAATATTCATTTGAACGTAAAATTTCTATTTAGCTGGATCAATCACAGTCTTTCCAAATTAGCTGAAGTTTTCTAATAAGACTGAAATATATCTGTGGGCTTAAGCACCAGATTCTGTCCCGTATTAAATAGTCAGTATTTTGCAGAAATTTCAATTAAGAGATTAGAGAATAATTTCTATATCGGTTATTGGTTTTAGATTTCAATCACCCTCAAGCAATATTTTCAAGTAATTACATGGATGATATTAGTTAATAGAAATTTCTCAAATCGCCACATTGCAATGAGTTCCCATAGAGCACTGATATCGAGTTGCCTGTACTTCTATCCTTTAGGGGGTTTTGATAGCTTAATGTGTGGATCACAGATAGTAATATCACGCACAATAATACATGAGAATATTCGTGGTTCCTGAAATTACGTTAAATAACCAACGCCATAAAATGTTTCAAATCATTTGGAATTATAACTGTAATCAAATTTAAAATTAAATTTGGTTTTAAATTATAAACATTATATATCAGCACATAATTAATATTAAAAAAATTCTGAAAAATGTCCGCTGGTAACAAAAATACCCTATCCAGAGATATTTCATACATTGGAAATATATATGTATATATATATATATATATATATATACACACATATATATATATATATATATATATATATATATATATATATATATATATATATATATATATATATATATATATATATATATATATATAAGCAAGTCTGTTTTGTGCGTGTGTATGTGTATTTGAATGTGTGCATGTTTGCAAGGGCCTGCTCCTCTCATGTTCTATTCGCCAGACTAATAAAGTGTAGAAACAACAAAATGAAATATAGCGTTCGTTGCGCCTAAAAGAAAAGGGGGCTTCTACATATTCGCTTTTAAATCGATGATAGAAGAACATATATTTAAGAAATTAATTTGGATAGATATGAAAAGAATTATGAAAACAATATAGACTGTATCAGATATAAATATATGTCAGTAAATACAGATCTATGTGTTTAGGAATTTCCATTAATTGTGATTTATGTGATATAATAACATATGATGTATATTGATATATTCTACATCGTATAGCGTATTATGAATCACTTCAAAGAAAGAGTTCGTGTAAAGACAAACCGAAAATCAAACACAAGTCATATGTTTGAATGGAATAGTTATAAAACAACATTAGTTATAGAAATAATTGCACCATTATTACTTTGTTGATACTAAAATCTTGTCCTCTTCAGTTGCAACACTAATGAATATAATTACTTCATTACTTGAGATTTGCAATTGTTTATGTACAGTGGAACCGGTTATATCAATATATTTCACGTATAGAATGATGCAATAGGGAAAGAGTGTAACAAACATATTTATATATGTGTGTACAAATGCATCTCACCACTCTCTCCATCACTTTTCTGCATATATATATATATATATATATATTTATATATATATATATATATATATATATATATATATATATATATATATATATATATATATATATATATATATATATATATATATGTGTGTGTATATATAAACATGTATATATATACATGTATGTATATATATATGTGTGTGTGTTTATTTAGAAGATGGGAGGGAGAGATTTCAAATGTAATTTAAATAACGCACAAGATAAATAATGTACCTAATGAAAGACGGTTCGTCTTCCAGAATATGTACATCAACCATTTGGATGAGAATTGCCACTAAATCCGTTTTTAAACATAGAGATAGACTCTAACATTGACAACAATCATGTAATAATTTGATAATCTGAGTCTCTTTTTCATATCATTTATGTATCTTCCAAATTTGATACGGAGATTAGTTCACATAATGATGTCGGTGAGTTTAATCGGAATTATCTTATATATCATAAATGTGAAACAAGGTGGAAAAAGAGTACTCAAATACCAGATGTAGAGTAATATGGTTTATTTAATAGAACATATATCGTTATTTCTGTTCAATTTTAACGAAACTGTCCGACGAACGGGAACGTGAATCTTTGAGTAACAGCTTTTGTCATATTTCTGCTGCTTTAAAAAAATAGTATATATATATATATATATATATATATATATATATATATATATATATATATATTCATATATTTGTGGGCAAGTGAACACTGAACGAGATTCCCAGTGTCTCTACGTGAAACCAATTTCAAATCGTTACATATGAGCATTGTGACAATTAGAAACTCTATATAACATTGCTGTTACTGCTGCCTCTACTACTACTACTACTACTACTACTACTACTACTACTACTACTACTACTACTACTACTACTACTACTACTACTACTCTCGTTCCCCTTCATTTGCTTCATTCAGGTCGCATACATCCATTATTTTTCATCGTTTTCTCCCGCTAAGATTGCATTACCATCCTATATCAGTATTCAACTACATAAAAATATTCACACTAGCACATATGCACTGATATACATGGATATGCATTTACAACATCTGAAGTACACTTATGCACACACACATGTGCATACAGACAGACTTATACATAGAATTATTTGTATATGTGTATGTATTTGTGTCGGTACGTATACATATCTATATAAATGTGTGTCTATGCGTGCGTGTTTGTATGTGTTATTGTACACAGCTGTGTGCATAATAACTTAATTTATGCTCCAATTATCTATCAATTAGTAATATTCTTGTGTTAATGAAATTAGGCAATTATCTTCGCATTGTTTTATATATAATCATATCTGTGGGGAAATGAGCTAAACTTTAGGTATGGTCATGTGTTGTTATATTTATAAGTCCACAACTGAGACAAAACATTGGCTACCACCTGCTCTTGGTCTTTCCACTGATGTATATTGTACTTCTGTTCTGTAATTAATAACCCGCATTAGATCGGTTGTAATAGGGTTATCTGCAATTCTATACTCTGCAACTTTATTTTCTTTTCTACAAATTTCACATTTGACGTAGAAAAGGAAGTAAAGTTTGCTAATGTTTTATAAATAGAAGGAATAGTTTTATTCATAAAAAGTATGCACACATATGGTCAATATAGTGTTACCATTTCAGCGGTAGCTTGCCCAGTCCGGTAGTATAACATCTTGGAAGACCTGTTTTACAGCATGGTTGGAATTATTAATTTTTTTTTCCTAAGAAAATGTTATTCATATTCTGGAAGAAGTGGTATTCAGTGGCGATAAGATCAGGTGAGTATGGTGGATGATGGAGAACTTCCAGCCCCAA
>NC_142932.1:26595444-26607944 GCF_046866305.1 Octopus bimaculoides | reverse complement strand
AGGTGAGAACTGGTACAGCACAATGAATCTTTACATATAATTTCTTAACGTTATTTGTTAATCTTACATTTTCCTCCAGTTTTATCGTCTTTTTACATCAGTTCATGTTTATTGTCACAAGCTTTGTATTCATTTTAGCAGTCGGTATATACGATATTGTATATCTATCCAGATATTTGTATGGCTTCATTCTGCTCATGAATGCTCTGATTCAGTTGGTTTCGGAATATGAACGATCTTGTTTTTTGTCTGCCACTATTTGCTCTAGAGGCGCACGGATGAATATATTTTTTTGACATTTAATCTTCTCATTCGTATTATTAAGTTGATTGCTCACTAGTTATGAGTATCACTTATTGTAAATAGTAATAAAGTCCCCGTTGATCTCAAATTTACTGTACGTCTGAATTTCGTTTTATCCACAATTTGAGATTGCTCATATTTCTTTTTGGCGAAAGATGTTGCTGATTATTGAACTGAAATCGAAAATTAATAATATGTAATTTCTTTAACATAACATTAAAAAGAAAACAGTTCCCTTTTCGGTACAGTTGTAGAAATTGTACATGTACTTCATGATTAATATTATATATGATGAATGATTGAATGTGAACGATCAACAAATTATTTTTAAAGATTTTGAGCTGCGCCATGTTAAGCGTTTTAAATTATAATTCATTCTGTATTTATGGCTATTTCTGTCTCATTTAGTTAGTGAATAAATTCATACATTTATAATTATACGTGGTGTCACTTTAAACATCACTACAACGAATGTATGTGGTTAATTTGAAAATGACCATCTTTGATTTTCGTGGGTTCTACATTTAAAATACTTTTTCTACTATGTAGTTACATTTTATTCGTCAAAGATATACGGTGTTTGCTTCCTGTCAAATATGTGCAGAGTGGAATCAATTATATGTCTGGATACGTTGTTATACAATATAACAGGCAGGTTTATTTAGCGTGTGACCTTGTGTCATATTTATGTTTTTCTTCGAATATAAAATGTTTGTTATTTGTTGCGTATGCTTTCTCTTGACGTTTAGGCGAGTTGAGCCGGTGTCATATTCTTTCGGCCTGTCCTTCTAAACTAAATAAATGAGGGAATTTGATAGCATAGGCTAATACTTTAATTAGATTAAACCTAACATTGTAACAGCGAGATATCTATGAATATATCAGAGTAAAATCTAAAAAGAAAACACTCAGGACTTTTCATATCCATTTAATGAGATTAAATATTACAAGCGCGTCTAGGAATTAATTGACGAACCTTGAACAGAAAATAAATTAAAATTAAAATTCCTAAACAATGAAGAGGGCGAAGGTAGAAATTATAGCCTGACAGAGGCATTAATCCACCGCAATTGATTTTAATGATGTCAAACACGTCGTTGAATTTTCGTGAATCTCAGGTCACGAGAAAATATTAAATGGCATATACGTGCATATAGACGCATATATATATATATATATATATATATATATATATATATATATATATATATATATATATATACATGCCTGCATACATACATATATGCATACATGTATGAATACATATATACATACATGTATGAATACATATATACATACATGAATGAATACATATATACATACATGTATTCATACATATATACATACATGTATGAATACATATATACATACATGTATGAATACATATATACATACATGTATGAATACATATATGCATACCGACAGATATACATACATAAATATATACATATATGTATATATGAAGGCGTACGTACAAAAATACATACATGACAAACAGTCATACACAGAGATATAATTACATAGGAAAACCTACGTAGTACACACATAAGCATATACATTTTTTTTCATCTCAGGAAACATTACAAATATGTGGAACATTCTTAATCTATTTTCGTTCTACGACGAGATCGATTTTGCTTTTCTCCTTTTCGAAGTCGATTAAATAGGTACCAGTCTAGTATTGGGGTCGACGTAATCAACCTCCAGCTCAACGCAAAAGGTTGCCAAAATTTGAAATCGATATTACGGCCTCTTCAGAGAAAGCGACATCAAAATGACCACTCACAAAGAAACAAGTAGGCAATGCCATTATTTACGCAACAAATTAGACTGACCATACAACAGAAGCTACCAATTTGCGCTTACTATCAATGCGTTCATGCGTCTGTGCATGTACGTATGCATATATATATATATATATATATATATATATATCAAGAGAGAGAGAGAGAGAGTGACACACACACACACATACATACATACGCATTCGTGACCTGCACACATATGGAAACATACACACACACTCATATATATATATATATATATATATATATATATATATATATATATATATATATATATATATATATATATATATATGTATATATATATATATATATATACGTTTATAAATGTGTATGTATATATATATATATGAAAATGAATATAAGTCTGAGGGAGAGAGAGAAAGAGAGAGTCTTAGATTCATTCTCTTGTGTCAGCCACTTCATTGCAGCAGTGTTCGAGCATTGCCTTCAAGGATTTTTTGCGCGAAGAAATCGACACCAAAACGTAACGTATGTAAGCCTAGTAATTATTGCATAGTTTGTCTTTGCTGAACCTCTAAACTATGAGGGCTGAACACGCCAACAACTGTTATCAAGAGATGGTTTGGAACAAACACGGATACAATGACGGTCATATAAATATATACAACAAGCAGGGTAAGTCAGCGAGGTACACATACGATGCTAAACAGGAAAACACTAAGAAGAAAAAAATGATATACAAAGTTTTCATAAAAACAATTAAATCGTACAGTTTCAGAGTGGGGTTCAAGTATTCAATACAACCTCTATAATTATTATCCCTCTCTCATTCATATGTTTGGTGTCTTACCACACAGCCACACCTGAGCCTATATGTGTCTTACCACACAGCCACTCCTGAGCTTATATACGTCTTACCACACAGCCACGCATGAGCCTATATGTGTATGTGTGTGCATGTGTGTGTGTGTGTTAAATAAAATGATACAATAAAGCCAATGCAGTTTGAAATTTCTAAGACATTTATAATGAGAAACGTAGTCTTACAGCTCTTTCTAGGATATGGTGGATATCCCTTGATCAGAGACGAAAATAGAGATTTAAATAGTAGAGTCAATATAAGAAGCTATATGTATGTGTGTATGAATATATATATATATACACATATATATATATATATATATATATATATATATATATATATATATATATATATATATATATATATATATATATATATATATATACACACGTGTGTAAGTGTTTGGCGGGAATATATGTTACATGATAGAGAAAATGTTTATGTCCTACGAGAAAGTCTTCAGGCAGGGAGATAAATAATTTTCAACCTTCGGATATTTTACGGATTTTAGAATGCCGTTAACAGTTCGAATTCATTATCGATGATAATCCCGCAATACTTGGAGAGCCATCGCCAAAGATCAAGCGTTGGAAATCCAAATTCTGTGGGACAAAGACATGCGACAAATAGGTCACCGGTATGAAGGACAGGCCAATTTGTGTTATGTTAATTTATAAAGAAACACCAAAATATGGAACATATTACGTTTCTGATACTACAGCGTGTGATATTAGGAAAAAAATATATATTTGGAAAAAATACGCTGGATAAAATGTGAATATTGAATGACGAATTCATATTCTTATAGTCGACTAATGCAAATATTTATCAAATGAAAATTGATGAAAGCTATATAATAAAACAAAAATGATTTTGGCCTACGGCAGAATTCTCTGAGGTTTCCATATATAAATTAATCAAATTAAATCATATTCAGCATTACAATGAATGCAGGCTAGTGTTTATTGAATTATAAAACACGGTAATGTGCATTTACGTATTAACTAGATGGTATTCAAAATAGTAGCCATTTGTAAAAATACATTTCTCTTCGGATAATTAATGGGGAATGAACTTATATCTAACATGTGGTGTGCACAACATGAAAAAATATTGGCACGTTATGTATTCTGAAGTACAATTTTATCATTAAATATTTTTGGCAGATAATTGCTATAGCAAATATTGGAAAATAACCAATTTCGCAATGAATGCTTAGTACATCAAGAGCTGTGTGTTAAAAATTTCTCTTACCGGATATTAACTATGTTATCGATCAAGGCACATTTTGACCGATAACTAATCAACTGATCCATGTCAGCAGCCAGAATATTGGAATTGATAATAAATGCTGCAAATATTTTCTTAGTTGAGAAACATGTTGATATGCAATCAATTCCAGCAGTAATTACACGCCGGGTTCATGTATGAAGCATGTTCATTTCTTACTGGATAACAAACAACTAGATCAAGAACAACCTCAACAACAACAACAACAGCAGCATCAGCTACAAAGACAACAACAACAAAAACGATAATAATAATAATGTTAATAATGATAATACTAATAATAATGACTTCCGAATCAGTATGTACATCGTTTTAACATTACAGAAATTTTATTAAATATGTATATTTATGTAATATCTATGCATCGTTATACAGAATACATATATGAGCACACAAAGAGATTTTATATGCGTATATGTGTATGTACATATATGTGTGTGGGAGTATGTGTGTGTGTGTGTGTGCGTGCGAATATATACATACGTATGTATACATATATAAGCGTACATACGTATATAAATAAACACACACAGAAACAGCCATACCTGTATATGTTTGTGTTCTGCCTATGTCTGTGTGTATGTGAGTAGAGAGAGAGAGAGAGAGAGAGAGACAGACAGACAGAATGACAGACAGACAAAAGAACAGACGTACAGACAGAGACAGACAGACAGATAAATCAAAACTGAAACGAAGAATGTTAACAAGGTGAAGACTCATCTAGAAGCATGAAGATATTTATATATTTACAGAATATATACGTGAAGTACAAAAAAACGATACAAAATTAAGGAATGAAATTATGGCAATTCATATCCGTCGGCTTTTTCTGGAGGTATTGAATCACATAACAGTTTTAACGTCGTCAAATGGAATATGCCTACTCCATCAGAATATGTTGTATAAATATAGAAATATCTACGTATTTATAAACGAGTGTTCATCTTCTGATTATTTTCAATTTCTCCCTCGCACTCTCTAGCTCCCTGCATATATATATATATATATATATATATATATATCGACTAGTTCCCTTCCCCAAAATTTCGAGCCTGTGCCTAGAATGCGAAAGAATTGTTACTCTCATTCATTGCTCTAATTGGTGTCACATATGTGAGCTTAATCTCTTCTGACTTGGCCATTTTTCCTCTCATTATTTGCACCGCACATTTATCTTTCTTTATTCCATTCCAATATCATCGCTCACAAATCTGACGTTCTGTAGCAATCAACATAAATCGTTTTCACAAATCTGGTCCATTGGATTGCAATCCAGGTATCCCTTTCAAGACATTATTCACCTCTCTTGCGATCCCTATTTTTCTTTGTTTTTCTTTATATTTAACTATTTAGCATTACTTGATGTTTTATTTCATAGTTCTAAAGGCTTCTCGAGATTCCTTTTTGTCTCTTTCTTGCTAAGTGGTACGGTCATTATACTATAACATGTGCATTTAGTTCCTTGTGAAATCTACTTTCATCTTTTCCGAATAATTTATTTTATCTCAACGGTTCAAATCTGTATTATTTGATCTTGACAGTTTTCGCTTTAATCCTTTGTTTTAATTCTTCCACCACTCTCCTGTATCGTTTTAGCTTCGGTCAGTACTTACTTTATGGAATCACGTCTTTATTTCATCCTCGTTGCTATTCGTTACGTTGCTTTTCTTTCATTTTCTTTACATGATTGCATTGCAAACTACTATACCATGGTACTTATAACCCTTGCTTTCAATATTTTTTTAATCACTTCTGTATCACGATTCATGTATTTAGTCAAGGGAAGTAGTCAATATTTGGGATAATTATTTATTTAGCGCTATGAATGTTTCATTTATTACGTGAATTATCACAAACCAGGTTTTAGACTGCTAATTATCTTAATCACACATATAAGGAATGTCACATTCTCGAAAATTGATACTGTACACATTGGGGCACACATGCGATTGGAGAAAATATGTCACCGCAACTAATGACTTTCAGTACGATATGATATATTTTTTATTAAAAGTTTCATCGTCACAAACAAAAGTTAAAATATATAACGCTCCAAATTTAATGCAATTCATATCCGCAACAGAACAAGTGTTTTAATATATTCATAAATGCATAATGAAAATATATGCATTATTTACGCGGTACATTTTTATAATGAACTGTATTGAATTCCCACGCAGACGCGACTACTGCATTGCATTTTATGATTTGTCGGTTAATATTTTGGAGATAGAATTGCTGGTATATTTTACTCAGAAGAATACTTATTCATAAATATGAACTATAAACCATGAAGATTATATTTTCTCATAGAATAATATTTATTTAATGATCTCAGTTTCTGCGTAGATTAACTTTAAATCTTACATGTTATTGTACAACAATTTAAATGAATGCGCAATTGCTTTGAAAACAGATTGGCCAACTGAATTATATAATCCATTAATAATTCTAAAGGAAAAAAATCTCTCTTTCAACACCGCACATTGTACAATTATATTTATGATCTAGTTGAGGGAATATTACAGTTGACAAATAATAGGAATTCAACCACAGTGGAATAATACGAAATTCATCGCAAATAAAACTGATTTTATAATATTATTAAACGAATCAATCATTGTATCCCAAGCCATTAATTTAACTAAACCATTATAAAATACAGATATGACTTAACATTCGAGCAATTATTTCAGTATAGAAAGCGTTTTGAAATAATATTTTATCATAGTTTCAAAACTGAAGGGATGATACTCTGAACAAAATGATTATGTTCTGGTAATAACGAGGTTCAAATACTTATGCATTTTTTTTTCTAATTAACGTGATACAATGCCTGAATACTAACGCAATTGTTGTTGAAGGCTTGACTGAAGAAATGTAGACAACTTTGCTTTTGGTGGGTAAATATCTTGATAACCGTTTTGAAAAGCAGACTTGAACGCATAGCACACCAATATAAAGAGGTATCTATGAGGAGAATATAATAATGTTTTAAGTTGAAAGCGGAATTTATGCTTAAAGAATATATAAAATAACACATATTTTGGTTTGCCTATCATATATGTTTTTTTTTTTTCAATATCTCTCCGCTATTGTAGCAGGTACATAAGTAGGTTGAAGTCGGGAAGAACCTAAAATTTGGGACAGAAAAACATTGAAATATGCTAATTAAATATTTCTACATTCCATTTTCTTTATTTGGGTGAATTGAAGAACATTAACGGTACATAATGAAAATAATATTATACATATCTACTTGTTGAGTAATACGTGGAAAGATACATTGTTCATGAAATATTGTACATAAAGTATTCAGTACTTTTATGTGTTAGATGCCCGAAATATATTAAAAAATTGGTATTTTTTCCCCATATATTCTGTAACATAATGTTATTTTTTCATTTCTGAACGTTACAGTATTGTTGATCTTATGGTTCATTAACTTGAAGGTGGCTAACAGGATCTTCACCACTGATACTCTACGATAGAGTTGTGCCAGATCATGATAGCATACGTGTTTGGGAATTGTTCAATATAGTGTAACATGCACTTCTACTATCTTCACCCACTTTTCATGGCTTTTATGTACTATTTTTGTCAATCGTACAATCAAGGCATCCATTTAACCCACAAAGTCAAACGGTTTTCTCTCTAGCTATGATTTCGGCTTCTCTGTTAGAATGTTCACAATATAAGTTTCACAGTATGCGTAGACTTCCTAGCGGTACGAAGCAGAGGCCATTCTTTCACACCTCGCAATTCACAACAGTAAGAAAAAGGATACAAATTTTGCCCAGTGCAACATGGCTAAGGACTGCGAAGGTTGGTGAGGTGAGTATTAAATAAATGTATACTTATAATAGAATCCTGAACTATCAGAACGCTTTATGTTGCATAGAATCATTAAGGAATTTCATATTTCACATATCTATTCCAACAATACTTACTTATGAGGACATTTACATGAAATTACAAGGAACGATGACTTTACATCATAATATGATATAAGACAAAACCTATATGAAAAGTTCGGTTTCCCTCAGCACTAAGCAAATCATATTTTAACAAAACTCATAATTACATATAAACCAAAAGGAAAACAGTTCCCTTTGTTGATGTGTAAATCATCACGCTGTAACATTTATACAGGAACTTTTGTTAACATGAGGCATGATATAAGCGCTTCGTACGAGATGCATTCTCTGTTGTTCTGATAATAACTGCGAATGCCATCTTATGACAGCCAAATATGTATTGCATCTATTTATACTGGGTTTTATATTGATTTGAGTATTAACTACATTGATCATTATATATCTCAATAATTCTTCAATGAATATGAACAATAAAGCTTTCATTTATTTCAATGATAAGGCTGCACACAACGTAACATTCACCAACAATCACTTTATTAACCGAAACGTCAAATATAATATTATTAGTAGTAGCTCTTTCCAAATGAATTCAATTAGTTTCTTCATTTCTCATCATTTCTCTATGACAAAAACATAGGATGAATTGTTGGTAGGTAAATCCAGTAAGTTTAGTGGATGTTGTAATAATCTCTCTTAATATTCATTGGAATTACTTATTTTTTAACTGCAGAAATATTTGCTACAATTACTTTTATTATTTTACTTCAAATATGTAAATTAAATTATATAATACACAATGTATTTTAGCATACGCACAAATTTGAAAACAAAGACTTATTTTTGGCTTATTCTTTTCCTACTTATATCATGGTATATGTGATTTATTTTAGTGACATATTTTGTATTCATATTTGTATATGATACTCTCTGAGCAATACAACTACCTATTTTTTTTCTTTTAACTTACCGACATTTATCGGATATCATTAATGACGTCGACTTCGACATTCTCGCAAAGAATTGCAAGTTCATATACCCTGAAACTCCACGAAACTAAACAATTAATAACCAAATTCTCTTCCTTGTCAAGTATCGGCACAAATGCCTACAAAAAGAAATACTTATACGGTGTGAGCATCTTTTTATATATACGTAAGTGCATGTTCTCTCTTTGTACAAGTTCGAGATATTCATTTCAAATACGTAAGAATAATTTGCGATATTTTGTTAGCAATTCGATGGATATTAATTCGATGGGTATTAAAAGCGTGTTTGCTCTGGAGGTGCAATAGTCTTAATATCTATGTGGATTCTGTGGAATATTATGTGAAATTACATACCTAAAAGTTTCTGGTCTTATTTTGTGGATAATGATGCGTGTGTGAAAACCAATGCACGTGTTGATTGCACGTTTTCTGTTTATGTACATGTGTGTATCATGAGTATGTAATATGTGTGAATTGTGTATATTTATTGTAAAAGAATATGAAGCCAAGCATTTCTGCCTGTTTTTTTTTTACATATATATATATATATGTATATATATGTATATATATGTATATATATATATATATATATATATATATATATATATATATATATATATATATATATATATATATATATATATATATATATATATATATATATATATATATATATATATATATATATATATATATCAGTAAGACGTAAATACAAGGTTGTATTATCTACATGGAGATTATTAGAGTGATATTAACAAACCGTGTGGCTAAGAACCGACCAGACTTGTCCACAATTATTAAACTCCAGGATTTTTATGTAATGCAGCAAATGATGTATTTTGGTGTCTTACATACTGGAAATAGTGAGTGGGTTGATAGTAAACACGATGGTGTATGCGTTCCTAGAAAGGGTGCATCTGCGACAAAGGAAAAGCGGAGAGGTGAAAGACCTCCGTTGCACATGGTGAGAACGGCATGATACATAATGCCGCAAATCAAGTATTTTCAGCCGAGGAGATGGATTCCGCTAACGTAAAAAATACACAGGTAATGTAAAAGATTAGAACATGCGTTGAGATTGTAATTTAGCTGGAGAGATGAAATAGTTTTGAGCAACCGATCTTGCTTTTGGAATGTTCATTGAACGATGTAGTAGTTGTTTTAAAACTAGGCCTTTGTGACTTTTAAGAAAATGAAATTAACATTTGCTAATTTGGACGTTCGAATGAACCAAAATTATTTTTTTTAAATAATCAACTGAAATTGCTCAAGTGTTTGAAATAAATTCAGCGGCAATCTATTAAGTTTCGATGCTAAGTGACTGTTTGGCGAGAAGAAACAGTTGTACCTCGTAGATTGCGAATATGGAGCGAAATTGTTTGCAAACATGATAGCATGTTCAATATTGTGGTGATATAACGGTATCTACTCGATAGAGCTGGAGCACGGAACACCGCAATTTTGTCTCTTAAATTATTCAGAAAAACCTCCTCCCTCGCTGGCAATATATTTTTTTTGCAACGTCAAAACGGTAGAGGAGTAGCGGCCGAAACCGGAAGTGGTTCCTCCTGATGATGTCTTGAGCTAACCGGATCCTATAAAGCAGCTGTTGTGGTAGCAGAGCACGAAACATAGTTGAAATTCCTCCATAGAAACAATGAGAATATTTTATGAGACATGACGACTGACAGTCTACCTCAGAGAAACCGTATTGGTATCCAGTGCATTAAGGTACGCTACATTAAACTTAGTGTTCATTATGGGATTGATTTGCATAAGGAAATGCTTGCCTCTCTTTTGCCTAATATGATAACCGGGTGTTAACCTCACTTCAATCAATAGTGCAGTATGTAACTGTTGTACAGAATTAAATTTATTAAACATCAGAAGTGTAAGCATCTGAATGTTGCATAAAAGATGTTACGTTGATGTTATGTCCCAACGCTACTGCTATCTAGCGCCTTTGGATGATCGCTACTCAACCGCTACACAACTGCTACTCGACTGCTACTCAACACACTACCACGGCCAGACTACATCTATTTATATGTCTGTGGAGATCCTATTTCTTCTCATGGGGGCGTCGACACAACAATTTAGAAAGGCTAAATAGCATCCTTGATTCCAGAATATTAATATTCTGTAATGTTTTCAGTTTCTCTGGGAATATTCGCGTGTGGGCAATCGGTATCTTTGCGCACGTGATTTGCCGCCGCAGATGCAGTATCGGCAATTATTGATAGAAATGAAAAAAACAAATTGGTTTTACGGATGCAGTTATGAAGCGAATGTGTAATCAACAGAAAAGTCAAAACGCATTCGACAAATTTCACTAAAGGTCAGATCCTTTTCAGAAAAGCGATTTAGCATCTCATTATTCTGATGATTAATTCATATCTCAAAAATCAAAGAAAGGGAATGTGTTCATCATGCCAGAAAATATTGGAGTGTGTTGCTTTGTTGCTGGATCGAAACGATACACATTTAGACATATAGTGAAACTATCTAGAGTATTATGAGGCAAGCGCTGAAATCAAAGTATTTGTGAAGAATATTATTTGATGTAATAAATCTCTTGAAAAATGATCGTTGTATGCCACTAGAATTTTCCTTACGATGCAATTATTTCAAAATATACATCATAGAATTGAGATAACACCAAATATGCACGTAGAACGGAGATAACATTTTCGTTCACGTCATTCAATTGATGCATGATTGAGCAGTTATATTATCAATGACATTTCCCTTGTTGCGATACCGTATAGTTTCTTTACACAAAACGCAGAGCTAATATGTTAAACAGTGTTAGCGTTTCGAATATGTTATGACTCAGTGTAAATCCAATTGAGTGATAGATGTACCATATAAAATTCATGTGTTTGATTTGTAAATTTTATTATTTCATTAATTTTATTCGATCGCATACGAAGAGAATCGGTATCGTGTACATTCTTAGCTGTATATGTAGTGAAGTGTTGCCTAATTCACCAAAATGTTGAGCTCACAGATTTTTACACAATAGTTCATCAGTTGAATGAATTAGATTTGCAGATCACTATGTAAATCAAGAGAAAAAAATGTAACAAATATAAATGGTTGGTAGTAGAGACATCACATAATGTTTTAGCGGATGATAGAAGACTCGTGGAGGTAAATTATATTATCCAGGTTACAAGAACACTTGTGGAAGTGGAAAAAAGATTCACTGCATAGAAATCAGATTTATTTCTTACTATCAGGACGGGAAGGAAAGAAGTGCTACAGCGTGATGGTTTATAGGAATTCTGAAATGCATGTTAATAAAATGACAGTACAAAATATATTACAATGTATGTATTGACCTCCAAAAATACTTTCATGTGATGAGAAAATGCGTAAAATATCTGAACAAATTTTCATTGATTAAAAA
>NC_142932.1:26530444-26587944 GCF_046866305.1 Octopus bimaculoides | reverse complement strand
TTAGACATAATATTGAATACACCAAATGTTGTTAGCTTAGCAATTAAAGAATTTAACAGAAATATTTCAAATAAATAAAACGAAAATGATATATTCAACATATATCAGTGTCAGTATATGTAATCGATGTATATTTTTATAATTATTTTTATTATACTTACATAAGATTAAAAATTAATGAATACAATTAGCATTGAATTTCCTAGTAAAATTGATAAAAAAAATGTACGAGACGAACACGAGTGAATATTGATAAAATATTAACTGATATATAATCTAATAAAACTGACAATATATCATATCACATCTCAATTACATGCCTAAACTAAATTTTATTTAACGCTTATATCGATTTTTCACGTCTTGGAAATAAAATGAAAATGAAAATGTTTAGACATTTGTATATCGATAGTAATAATACGTTGAGTGTGGTTAGATATTATCATCTTTCAAACATTCATTTGGATATACATTGTGTGGCCAGAGATTGTTCATTAATGTAATAAAATTATATCAGTATTCGCGTCATTATATATATATAAGTTTATATATATATATATATATATATATATATATATATATATATATATATATATATATATATATATATGTATAATATATATATATATATGGAAGTATATCTGTATATATATTTAAAAACAATAGACGTACATCACATATAGATTGTCCTCAAGAGGAAGCAATTTTAGCAAAACATTTCTATAAGATCTCACACTATCAAAACGCTTGCTTCAATTCCTAGAAATAGAAAGCAAAAACCCAACAAGCAAAGAAGTCTACAATGAAGTGCAGTGCAGCGTACTTAGAAGAAAAAAAGAAAATATTATACAAAAATGTAATCCAATTGATGAAGATGGTTAGTTGTGTAAGGATAAGTGAGCGTAACGCCTATTAATTCATTGGTATATCTAGCGAAGTTTATATATACACATATTCATACAGTTTGCAATGGTTATATTGTCGGCATTCATATTTTTAATTTTGCGCATGTGCATTGATTGTTTTTGATTTTGTCTACTATACCGAATAGTAAGTTCAGTTGGGCACCATCAGTGAGACAAAAAGCACAATGCATCAGTTCACTCTGCCAGACATTTGGAACCGACACTCTGTACTACTTGGCATTCGAGCCGTAAGGTCCATTACGGAAATTTCAGAGTATTTGCGTGTGAATCTTAGGACAATGGAATCTGAGGACATGTACCGTGCGTGGTGAAAATCAAACAGCCAGTCGACATGATGGTGATTGGAGAGATCTCTAGTGATGATGACCTTATGCCTCCATTCATGTTCCCTCAAAGCCAAGCACTCAACATGGGGACCTATATCAGATGGCTGGAAGTTGTAGTGCTGGGTCAAGAGGGTATCTGCTGGAATAACCTATGGAATAACATGCTGGAATAACCTATGTGGCAACAGGCAGGAAACCCAGTCATGGCTGTCATAGAAATTCTTGGACCATATTAACCCTAACATATTACGTGTGGAGTGCAGTTGAGCGAGAGAGCTATAGAACTCCTTCTAACAGCAAAGACGAACTAAACGCAAGGATTATCGTAGCAGTCACCAGCTGAAACAGGGAGACCGAGCAGAAAAGCTGCAGGAGATTCTGTACTCGTCTCGAGTTCGTGATTAAAGGCAATGCCGCTTTTATGAAATAAATTTACTCTGGTATTTTCAGATACTTTTATGTAAATTTGGTAAATATAGCGCTTAAAATGACATGTCAGAGTTATTTTCAATTTTGCATAATTTAGACGATAGTTATTTCACTGCACCCTATATATACATGCACACATACACAAAGCACAGACACACTTTCACACACACATACACACACACGTACATAATTATAGATAGGCAGGTATATGTATATTTACATCTACACACACACACACGCACACACACACACACACCCCCACACACACACACACACACACACACACACACACAAACTCACACATATACGAGAGGCTTTTTTCACTTTCCGTCTACCAAATTCACTCACAATGCTTTGGTCAGCCCGAGACTATATTAGAAGTTGGGTGCCCTAGATGCCACGAAACAGCCACAACTGCGTCTCTCTCTCTCTCTCTCTCTCTCTATATATATATATATATATATATATATATATATATATATATATATATATATATGCGTGCGTGTGCGCGTGTGTGTATTTATGAAAATGTATATGCCTCCACACAGACTAGAGTGAACTTGCCCGTTTGGCGAAGAATACGAAACACACACCAGTATGCCTGCACATATATTTGGGTCCATGTGTATGTGTCTTTGTTTGTGCCTGTATGTGTGAGTGTGTGAGTGTGTGCGTGCCAGTATGAAGGAGCCAACAGTCTTTCAACAGGTAAATTTAGAAAGGTGTGAGTGACTACATAATTTTATATTCTCGGATTTAAACATTTTCTTGCAAGTGATGAGAAACACAAGACTTACGTCTGATAATTGCACAAACAAGAAGTAACATGGGAGAGAAATTTGAAAAGGCCAGAAGAACAGATAAATGAAATCAGATATTGAAGATGGAGGATGTTATGTGTGAGAATTGGAGGGATAAACATAGGTTTACAGAAGAATTAAAATGAATTAGCTGAATCATTAGAATGACCATTGTAGAATTAATTTGGCATTGATAAGATTCCCGGGTCGAATATGAAACATCCATTCTCATTCATTGACAAAGTGAACCAATGATATGTGGCACGTTGATATATGGGTGTGGGAACGGCTTGGGCGGCATTTTATCTTGGCATAATTAGTAGTGATGTAGAAACGGATATGACCGAAGGAGTGTAGATAGAATGCTTTGGCATTTGGGCAAGTGCTTGGGGTCGACCAAAACATTGGTAGACGGAAATAGAAAGAAGCCTGTCACATATATAAATATAAATATGTATATATATATATATATATATATATATATATATATATATATATATATATATATAAATATGTGTGTGTGTGTTTGTGTGTGTGTGTGTGTGTTTGTGTGTGTGTGTATGCCTGTAATCGATTAATGAAAGGCATTATTTTGGTATTTCTTTCTATAATTTATATGTTTATTTTTACAATTATTTGTTATAATATCAATCGTAGCAAAACCCCATTCCCTTACGAAGCTGACATCTACCAACATGATTCCCTGAACTTTATATTTTTAGCAGGAAGCCACTTTCTGTATGCATGTACCAGAAGTTACCGAAACTGCAAAATTGATGTAAAGCTATATAATGCGCTTCAGCTCACACATAAATGACAGCCGTAGAGAGGTCGAAACGCATCGCGTGCGGAATAAAGATTAATACCATATCCACGTTTTGTTTCATTAATCGCTTATTATCTCTACTATCCCTGCAGAATTACTGCAGTATATCTAACGGAAATATATCGCAACTGTGGATGACACCAGGTATGCCAAACCGTGCTAGTGCATTAATTCGAAAAAATTACACACACACACACACATAAACGTATTCCTCAATTTATATTTCGGTGGTAATTTGTAGAGTGTGTAGCGCCTCCCATTTAAATAATCGCTACGGTTAAATTGAATAGCTTTAATAGACTAAACATAGAGGGGACAAACAAGGACAGACAAAGGGATTAAGTTGATTACATCGACCCCAGTGCGTAACTGGTACTTAATTTATCGACCCAGAGAGGATGAAAGGCAAAGTCGACCCCGGCGAAATTTGAACTCAGAACGTAACGGCAAACTAAATACCGCTAAGTATTTTGCCCGGCGTCCTAATGTTTCTGCCAGCTCGCCGGATTTAATTTTGAATAGCTTTTGTGAATATGTTGTCATTAATATGTACTCCATCTGCTGACAGCGAATACGAAATTACGCAATATTTTTCGAAGTAGATTAGAACAACTTTATAATATAAAATATTTCTTCATTTTTATTATGATACATACAAACACACACATAGAAAAAATGTTGCCTGAATTTCATGTAATGTCTACAAAATGAAATAACTTTTAAGTTTCAATAGTTGATTTATTACAAAATATCTAAAAGACTAAAGTAATATATAGTCTATACAATTAAACCTTGGGAGAGGCATTATGCCGGTAATAAACACACGCACTGGTTCAGTCCTTTATTAAATTTATATAGTTTTTTGTTAAATTATTTCATTGCACTCTTGCAATCTCTTCAGTAACCTGTCTCTCCACAAGAGACCTGAAGAGATTGCAAGAGTGCAATGAAATAATTTAACAAAAAACTATATAAATTAATAAAGGACTGAACCAGTGCGTGTGTTTATTACCGGCATAATGCCTCTCCCAAGGTTTAATTGTATTTCTTTCAACACACGTATCCACATCAAGAATCTTGCACACGAAATACAAATACGAAATATTCTATACAGTTTGATATAAACAGCATGCAATGAAGTTATATCTGCTAAAACAACGCTGGCCTATGTAAACGAGAATTCCAATGTAAACCATTTGTTCGAGAAAGACGGTGAAGCACGAACACGAAGATCAATATAATTTTGTTAAACTATGCTTCCGAATTGAGAAAAAATATTTCAAATAGCGAAGTACATACAGATTAATCGTGATGCAGACATGATTTGAGATCAAATGTTCATGTAATCAGCAATCTTGAAGGTGGTGCAAAAATTAAGACATGATGATATCCCTATATAATTTGTTAATACTCTGATGCTGGTCTTCACTTTCTTCTGGCAGAGGAATAGTGATTCTCGATGGTGACGATTCTCGAGATCGTTTTCTGTCATTACAATGTAATACGTTACCGCGGAAACAGCGGTTATGAATGAAACACTAGTTCTATAAATATTTTTTTCTACACTAGGCACCAGACCCGAAATTTTGGTGGAGGGGGCCATTCGATTAGATCGACCCCAGTAGGCAACTGGTACTTGATATATCGACCCCAAGAGGATGAACGGCAATGTCGACCTCGGTGGAATTTGAACTCAGAACGTAAAGGCAGACGAAATAGTGCTAAGCATTTCATCCGGCGTGGTAACGTTTCTTCCAGCTCGCCGCTTTACTAGCGCTATAGATATTGCTGTAACTTGGACTGTTGGTGATTACCATAACATGTATTTAACTGTTTGATTTTACTACTCTCCACTGGATAAGTTATACCAATATGTAAGGGTCCGTGTGCATGTATGTATATGTGTGTGTAATGTGGCATTATCGCATAATAGTTGATGCGTATTTGTATTATGCACTAAATGTAACAAGTGTGTGTGAATGATTTAAGATATTTTCCTATTGAATTTCATATGGAAACCTGTTTTAATGTACATTAAGTTTTCATTGTGATTCCTCATTACATATTGTGAATTATAACATTCTGCTGGGATTAAAGAGATGCGCAGTATAATTTAGAGTTCGATAACCAATTATATAATACTGAAAATGTTAAATATTCGTACCGGCTTTCCTTATAACTCCCCGCTAACATTTGTCTTACCAATAGAGTTATCATCTTCATAATATCCCATTAAGCATTCCATTATATCATTAAATTTAATCGTAAAACGCATCACGTTTTCAATAATGATAAATCGATAAGATTTTACGAAATATAGCTTTAGAAATTACATTTACACTTTCATCGTTACTTCAAAAAATATTCGATAGCATGCAATACGTGTATTAAACTAATCATTTAAATCTGAATATTGTCATATTAGATACACTATGAGGATACTAGTATGAAAAATGCAATTAGTAATTGGATAAGTATTCTCGAAAAGTTGAAAGATTTTGCTTTATAGCACAGATAATAAATGTATACATACATATATACATACATACAAACATACATACATACATACATACATACATACATACATATTTTGTCAAGGTTTAAAATCTAAGTTTTCGTTATCTACATTCAGCCGAGGAAGATTTCTATTTTTGTGAGAAAACAGCTCCCTCCACTCTCTCTCACTTTCTCTCTCTTCCCCTCCCTCGCTCTTCCTCTGTCATTTCCTCTCTGTATCTCTCCCTCTCTCTCTCTCTCTCTCTCTCTCTCTCTCTGTATATATATATATATATATATATATATATATATATATATATATATATATATATATATATATATATATAGATACACAGAGAGAGAGAGAGAGAAAGAGAGAGAGAGAAAGAGAGAGAGTGAGAGAGGGATATCGTTCAATCACCGTAGTGGTTGAATATATTCTTAAGTCCACCATTTCGTCAATCGCAGCATCTTCCAAGCTTCACTACTGACAGTTCTCAACTAATGTGCAAACTGTTAAACTCGCTGTAAGGGGTCTCTAAAGTCAAACAACTTCAATAAGCCCCCCCCCCTAACAGTGTGTGAATTTATTCACAGTAATAGCTCTTGAAACACTAATGCAGTTTATATACAAGAAATATACTTATTGAACTATATTAAGGTTGAACTGCCGACCATAGTGGTTGGTGTGTTTAGAGACTATGCTCTCTGAGGTGCAAATGCATAAAGTCAATTACGTGCATTACAAGGAAGAACTGTTCCAGATGCCTTTATTATTTTGGCCTATCAATATTTTCTGACAATAATCAGAGTGTCCTTAATTTCCTGGCTATCTCGTTGGTGCTTCACTTACATCAAAAACTCAATGGACGCCAAGAATATGTGAACTGGCTGTCGAAGAATCTTCAAAATGCGTTTCGGTGTTTAGTGAATTCTACCTCGACAAGGATATCCATGCTTTCGATTTACGAATCTATATTCAACCAACTCTCTGAATATTACATGCTGTGCGATGAAGGGAATACACACTGTTTTGTCTTTATTATTTGTGCTCAGAATATTGTTTCAGCGGCTACCGTTAACAGTACAAATTATTAATTTACCACTTGGTTGTTAATTGCCATTGTTGATTATCCGTAATTGTGTCAATCTAGGGAAAATACTGTCAATCCAATGTAATTGGACAGTTTCATTTCTTCTTTTTTTTTGTTTTGGAATATATAATTAATTCTCTGAATAGTTGTTTAACCTTGTAAGCAATAGTTTATGGTAATATAAAAAATCTTACAGTAAATATTATTACATTTTCCTTCTTGAGATGATTTCACCATAGACTCCAGTCTCCAGTCTGTTCATGTAATGCACGTAACATGTGCGTTTTCAATTATTAGTCTATTTGTTTAATTATTTATTCGGGTCTATTGAGCGTAACATCGTAGAGTTCACTTACGAAACACACACACACACACACACACACACATATATATATATATATATATATATATATATATATATATATATATATATATATATATATATATATATATATATATATATATATATATATATATATAAAGTGAGAACATATAGAAAACAAAAGACGAAGACGGGTGTGTAAACAACAAAGAGATGTATTAGTTTAACGCCCGGGAAGTGATAAAGTCTTTCACGAGACGTCCCTAGCTCTTCGACAGAAAGGAGCGCAGAGATCAAGTGTGGATTAAGAGAAACGACAATAGGAAAAAGCAGAAAGTACAAAAGAGTTTAGAAAAGTTCAAAAGGCTCAAACGGCGTAGTGTATTGTAGCGATTTCTCATAAAAGGAAGAGTCCAGTGCA
Source organism: Octopus bimaculoides (assembly GCF_046866305.1). Classification (NCBI taxonomy): domain Eukaryota; kingdom Metazoa; phylum Mollusca; class Cephalopoda; order Octopoda; family Octopodidae; genus Octopus; species Octopus bimaculoides. The sequence goes on along the minus strand of NC_142932.1, from coordinate 26,580,304 downwards.
ATCCATGGGTAGAAGATGCGCAGCAGAAGTGTAGGGGTCTGTGTAAAGGAGAGCTGATAGTCAAAGGAAAGGATGCAGGTAGAATAGTCCAAGAAAAGTTCGAAGTGTTATGAGGTGGAAGCAGGATAAACAAACAAGCACAAGGAAGAAAAGAAAGCAAGAAACAACAACCACGCAAGGACGTGCTACAAGAACTGTTTTATTGGACGCTCAGGAAAGGAAAGAAAAGGAAGAGGATTTGATGTTTGGAGCGAGGCTCTTCATCACGAATATAGATAAAGCCCAAGGAAGTGACAGAGCAATAGAATCGTCAACGATACACCTGCTCTCACGTATATACATATATATATATATATATATATATATATATATATATATATATATATATATATATATATATATATATATATATATATATATATATATATATATATGTATAACACAAAATGGGACAAGAACACAAAACATCCAGAAAGTTAGGGGATACACGAAAGGGACAAAACAATTAGCTAAATGATACAAAGTAGACACGGACAGGTCAGTCGGAGTTTTCTTTCTTCAGTCGAGATCCATCATCCTTGCAATTTCGGCTGGTTATTCTCGATATTGCTCCAATCTGGTCAGCCCCAAGCAAAACCTAAGCTGAAAGCATTAGATTACTTGGAAGAAAGCAGCGAATGTATACTAAAACAAGGACGGAAAAAACGAACAATGTCACACAAATAGAGGAGGAATAATAACGGGACACAAAAACAGATGTCTTTCGACTAACGACGAATATAATTAAGCTGGTGTATATGGAAATAAGGCCTTACAGCCGGGATACAATATTTCACAGGCACACAGAGAAATATCGATGTCGCACGCATAACAACCGCCCAAGAAAGAAAGGTCAGGCTTGGCGGAACACCGGTCACGTGGGAAGAGAAGAGAGAGTGGTAGAAGCAATACTGTATTTGTGTAACATTGTTCGTTATATATATATATATATATATATATATATATATATATATATATATATATATATATATATATATACAGAGGAAGAGAAAAAGAGATGGATAGATAGATAGATAGATAGATAGATTGATAGATAGATAGATACTTCGCCATAAATGCATAATGTACGTAAACACGGATGACAAAATTCATGTATAATTATGAGAAATGAAACTTTTGAACAATTCCGTTATCATATATATGTGCATATCCAGTGATCATATATCAGTTGCTTGAAACTATTTCTCAGTCACCATTAGAAAGGAGACAACGAATAAAATTCGACCATTATTCTATTCATATTTGTGACATGAGAAGTGGTGGAGTCACGGAAAATATCATGAACAACGTGTCAGCAGAAACAATTATTCCATAAAATAGTCTCTTACAAAAGCACTTTGCCTTATATATTGCTGTTTTCGACTTCAAGTTATATAGCGCCAACACACGGCAAGATACTTCACAAAAATCATTGATAGAGAAACCAAGTAATGTATTTCCTATGCCGTGTATCAAAATATCTTATAACTTTTTTTTATGGTTATAAAAATATTATAAATGCAGAAAATGTTTTTTCAGTCAGTTAAGCTTCTTCTTACTCCGGGCTGCGCTAAGCGGACTAATTGCAATATGTAAATTATCGTCTGCAAAAATATGGTTAGCAAGACGCATGCATTTGAATAGTTTCTCATTTCTTTTCACTAATTATAAAGACATATTTTTGTAATTCCATATTCATAAGACACTTATAAACTTGGTTATGAATAAACATTTACCTGTATAAATCTATGAGTATTTAATATTAACTCTTTTCATATTCAGCATTAATGAACTCTTCCTCTTAACTGAGAACAAGAAAGAAAAATGAAAGATTTGCGGCCCTATAATTGTTATAGACGTTTCTCACATATCGATATATGCATGTATGTTCACTTTTCAACGTATAATTTTCAAAATACTGTGACATGCATCATTGCTTACATTGTAAAGAAATTTACTTAATTTTCTAGAAGTGATACCTTTTCTGCATACCTATGAGTAACTTTCAAATATGAGGTTAAGTTCCTAAAGCAGCCTCCAGAAAAACAAAAACAGCTTAATACATTTTGTTATTATTCTAAGTATTCTCAATATCAAAGATGGTGGGCTACTAGAATTGATAGGACGACGGGCAAAATGCTTAGTGACATTTCGTTCATCTACACGTTCTGAGTTCGAAATCCGCCAAGGTTGACTTTGCCTTTCATCATTTCGGAGTTGATAACGCACGTACCAGATGAACAGGGTGAACTTGCTGGCCTTGTGCCAGAAGTGAAATCGGTATTCTCAATATCAATTATGATAATTCATGCGAACTTAAAAATGCAGATTAAAGTTATATGTTTCATAATTTTTCAGGAATGAAGAGGGTTTTTTTAAAAAAGTTTATAGCGATTTGCTCGTCACTTCCACATGTCCTTCAATGAACTGGAACGTTTCGGATCATTCCGTGTACCACGTCTTCGATCTGTACTCTATTCTGTTTTTAACTTTCTGCAAACATTTGAAAAAAAAAACCCTTATTCATTTTCCGTATAGTATTTTAAAATACACGTTCCTTAGTTTTACACATATAGGTATCAATAAATAATTACTTTAAACTAAATGTAATAATGAACTTAATGTAGTTGCTGTAGAGGCCATACACATATTTGTGGATATTGTTTAAATGAATCGCAATATATTTATGTTTTTAAATGCTAATTCTCTTTACCATTTGGATCCCATATTTCAGTATATCATTTCGTGATACACTCAACAAAATCCAGAATTGCTGCATTTTCATATTAAAATTTCAAAAGCAGATCGACCTGTTGAAGAGTAATTTTTTTTTTCATTTGTACACTTGTAAATTTTCTTATATCTAAAATTATTGAAATTTTGTTAAAAGGCTCTCCCACAATGTTATTGCCATCGTTGTTTACGGATAATGCATCTAGTACGATACAAAATTATGGATCCATTTTTGAGACGTTTTCACCAATCTTTCTGATTATCCGATAACATTTTCACTCGATATCCGTACTTCACCCAAAACACTGCTCTCGCCACCATTATTTTACATTGCTCTTGCGTTCCAACGTCTAGTCAATTTCACATTCTCCGCCGTCATCGACCCATTACTGCAGACACTGGAGGCTCTGTGGGGCGTCCCGCGTGATCTAGGGTGCGGGAGGAGAGGAAGAGCTTATGCGGACGACACCACCGTCATCATATCCTGAGACAGACACCTGCATCTAGTAGGTGATGCTATTAGGAAGTACGAAGAGGTATCAGAGGCAGAAATAAACCGTGAGAAGACGGTCGGCCTGCAGCTCAGCATCTGGCGATGCAGTTCGATGCCATCTAACAATGTAGTAGGACGTTGGAAGGACTGTGTGGTGATATTGCTCGGAGTCTGGTTCGGTCCGAACCTCCAAATAGAAACTGAGGTGATATTACGAGCAGAGTGGACAATCTCACCAAGAAATGGGAAAAGGAAAGCTGTCCCTAAAAGGGAGGGCGGAGGTAGCGAATGTGTTCATCGCATCTGGCAACACCTACCACGTAACCGTCGTGCCCTGCCAAGATTCGTATCTGCTCAAGAAAGAGCGCTAGATTTTCTGCTTTCCGTGGAAAGACATAGGTCTACATGTTACACGGTCTATTTGCTGATAACTATCACTAAATGTAGTGCAGCGTATGCCTTGGCCGGAAGTGCACAGACATGCACTAAGAGGAAGATATTTCCAGCTCGACAGTAAACATGTGTGGTCGGCCTCGAGAAAATCGTCTTCCCACAGTTCAACTCATTTAATGAAGTGAACTCGTGGAACAAACGTAGGCTTAGGTTGGCTGTTTGGCAAGCTGAATACTGTTTGTCTCTCTCGCTTCTCTGCCGAACTTGAAATGCGAGCGGCGGGGGTTCCAACTCGTCCTTTTATCGAATATAAGAATACAACACAGCACCCGGTCTGGGAATCGAACCTACGATCTCGTAATCGTGAGTGCTACACCCTAACCACTAAGCCATTCCCCTTCACGCACACACAAGCACGCACACATACACACACACACATACATATATGTATGCATCTATCCATCTCTCTCTCTCTCTGTATGTATATATATATATATATTGTGTATGTGTGTATATATGTCTGTGTGTCTGTGTGTGAGTATGCAAACGAAAATTTCTCGCTCATGTATGAGTTTGCGTTCCAGTATATCAGTTTGTGATTAAAAGTAACTTGACTGTTGCGATTCATATCAGATAATGTTTGAGAAGCAAACTACATTTTTATATTTTCAAACACGTACCTGGCAACTCTTACTTTTTACATGCACATACACACTCACACATATGCTCGCTGACATATATAAGGATACGTTAATATATCTATATTGATAGACGGAATTATGCTTTTTGAACAAGGCTCTTAATTTATGTGATATTAAATCGGGAACGTTTAAGAACTTTTAGTACAATGGAACGGTAAATATACATTTATTCCTGTATTTATATTTCTATTCATATTTTCGTGTATGGATCTGCGTTTGGTCACGTTTGTATTATTATACGCGTGGCTTTGTGTATGTTATTGAATAGAATATCAATGTCTATGTCGTCGATTTCTTATCCTTTCTTACCGTTTATGTCTTTGCTTTTTTTGTTTAATTACATTCCGTTGCATTCTGTATAAGGTTTGCAGTGGAGATAGGAAGTAAATTTAATGAATAAATATAAGTTTCTGTACATCAACAGTAAGATTGAAACTTGTCATATACATATTTTCGATAAGGTCGATGTGCAAATGGACTCGTGATTTAATTAAATATATTTAATTCCTTTTTTAAAAATGCGTATTTCAGATGCAAATTCATGCATGCCCATAAAATCGCACCTATATTGATAGGTATATACTCATGTAGGAAAGTAGAAATGTACGTGAGTATATCTGTATCTATGTGTGTGCGAGTAAGTATGTTAGGAGTCCATACATTTTTGCATGAGTACGCATGTGATCGAATATATTATTGTGTGCGTATGCGAATGTTCGGTCGGGAGAGATTGGCAGTATATGAAAGACCGCATGTTAAATCGCAGAAAAAAAAAACAAAAGTAGTTGAAATGGAGATATTGACATTCGAAATGACATAGTGTGTGATTCACGGTTAAGTGAAAAGTAGGAGATTCATTAAAAGAAACAATTGAGAATAGAACATTAATGCGAAAATGTGATTTAAGGGGGAAAATCAGATACTTAAGTGAGTGAAATAGAAGGAGAGATAAATTGTGATTTCGCAAACCGTTCACAGCGTGCGTAACAAAAGCTTATGCGAATATACATACATACATATGCACACACACATTTATATATATGTACATGCATGCATATATATGAATATATGAGTGCGAATGTGTGCGCGTGTATTACTGTTTACGCATGTATATGTATGTATATATGCATATATATATATGTGTGTGTATAACTTATGTATATATATCTATATAATATATATATTTATATATATATAATGTATATATATATATGTGTGTATATATATATATATATATATATATATATATATATATATATATATATATATATATATATATATAAGCATAGATGATTTTTTTTCTGTGATTCTCTTAATATAATTTCCTGCACGTATATTGAATGCACTTTGAAATTTCTATTATCAAATTGAATAAGAAATTGATTAATGGGCAAATTTTTAATATAGGTTTCATATTTCAAGTATTTTTTTTTATACCGCATGCATAAATGCAATTAAATTTCGTCATGCAGGCTCACTCACTTTTGTACGTCTGTGCGTGTATGTGTATATATTCATAGATGCAAGAATACATATATATATTTGTATGGATGTATGCATATATAAGCATGTATTTAAATATATATTTATATACATGCTTATGTACACACACACACACATACACACACACACACGCATATATATATTTATATGTTATGCGTGTGTGTGAGTGTGTATGCGCGCGTACATGGATGTTTGAATGCATGTATGTAGATATGAACAAACAGGACTAAAAAATGCTCATATTAAATCTGGAATCGAGTTTATACTTCATTCGATGATGAAGATTCACTTCGTTGATGTTCATAGATCGCCGTTCATCATTCTGCATGTTTTAGTTATTGTTTTTTTCTACAAGTGCCAGATTGCAGTTTGTTGATTGTTCTATAGATTATTTGAAGTCCTTAATCGAAGAAATCTAGTGTTGCTCATTGCAAGCAGCGCTGATTCCACCGAAAAAAGTAACTCTTTGTTATTATGACAGAAATATCTTCTCTATCGTTAATCTTGATAGCAACGCTATCATCGTTAGACAGTTAAATATTACTGACAAGTTCAGTTGCCACATTATTATTGATGAAGGGTTGACTGTTTGGCAATGGGGTTGACAATGGCATGGTAAGGCATATGTAGTTGGTGTGTGTCTCCTATAACAGATTCTGTTGCATTTTCTTCATGTTTGAGACATCATCACTGAACCTCGTAATAAAACCCGATCATGTCATGTGAAGTCCATTTACAGTCGTGGCCAAATATCTAGACCATCTGTCTAAAAAATTAAAACTCTTACGATAAACGTAAACAAACAAACGAAGTTTGCTTTTAGAAGCGTTGAGATGTCTTAGATAGTTAAAGAGGTAATCGCATCTGCAATAAAGTACCCGAATGTAATATTGAATGATAATAAGCACAGAATAATCTTCATTTCTATCGTTACATGTTGCAGATTTTGTGTAACTTGTTGCAAACTAACTAAAGTTCTAATATTCAATTAACTACAGCGTTGCACGAATTTTGAAAATAATCTCTATAGCTGTGTGGTGAGAAGTTTGCTATCGTGTAATTGTGTGTGTATTTAGGTGTGGGTTTCTTTATGCCTTTGTTCCTCACCATTAGTTGACAACCGCTGTCAGTATGTTTACGTCACCATGGCTGTTCGGTGAAAGCGACCGATTGAAAAAAGTACTAGACTTTGAAAGAGTAGGTTCATTTCTTCGACCGAAACACTTTAACGCGGTGCTCCAGCATGGCCACAACCGAATGACTGAAACAAGTATAAAGAGTGTATTCTCATACAAGTATTATTTTTTATTCTTTAGGATATATAAATTTATTGAAAATCTTCAATTTTATATAATCTGGAGCGAGTAATGTGAAGAAATATTATTCAGATCCTGCTTGTGCCTCAAGAACGACACAAAAAAAAAAGAAATGGTAAAAAAATAAACATGAAAAGAAAAAAAAAAACAATGCGTGTAATGAGATACAGGTGCAGTTTTACTGTATTTACGTAAGTAATTAAATTCTGGATCGGAAGGGAAAAAGAAAGAAATACAGATTTACATTTAAACGAGAATTACCAGCGAGAGATGAGCAGGCAAATTATATACGTTTATCTCTTAGTAACGCAAAATGATGCGTTAAATTACCACACCAAAGCTAGAATTTTGTACAAGGAACTTATGTCATTTTTATCTTTCCCTTCATTCAATGAATTCAGACATTATAATGGGGGGGGGGGACACAAGACAGGGAAGATGTAATGATATTCTTCGTAATATTTACAGCAAAGAACAAACGGAATGCTTAAATCGAAGACAGAAAACTAATTTAAACATATATATATATATATATATATATATATATATATATATATATATATATATATATATATAATATATATACTGTGGAGCTTTTGGTGAAAATGAAAACGGATATTTATTGGGTGGAGTCAAACATCGAGCATATTCCTTTTCTGTTTCACATTTTGAATCAAAATTTTACCTTCATTATAAAAGTATCACATTTTTCAAAAATGAAGTGTAAGATTTCTCTGTTTTTTCTACAAAATATCGAACGTGTGACATATGAGTTTAATCATCTTTACCATTTCAGATAATTGAAAATATAAATTCTTCTTTTACAGGCGTCGAATGCATAAACTAACAAATACTCAAATTGTAATCTTCTTTTCAACGACGTTGTACTCAGATATGAGGTGGAATTGAATGAATTGCATGTATATTAGTGTTTGTTTCCAAAACACAATCTGCAAACTTTGGTAAGCTGATATGTAGATTAAGGTGTTTGATCGACCAGACAGACATTACTTTATTTTTCTACGAATATATTGTGAGAAAACGTTTACAATGTCTAATATGCAATGAACATGGTCGAAAATAGATATACTTACAAAGTGCCTAAGAGCTAAACAAAACAGCTGCAAAATTTATTGCGTCAGATTTTGAGAAGGAAAAATACAATATGCAAGCACAGCACTCTGTTCCATTTGAACAGTCCATATAGTCAAATTTTTATAACTTAAATTCTTTAGTTTTCTGACCATAGACAATTGGTCCCTGTTCCTTTCAGTTTAATAGTTTTCCGTGTTAGGTTGCACCGGGGATAATGTAAAATTTTAGAAGATTTTCGGAAGTGTTTCCCTATCATAAATAAGGGACATTTATTTTATTTAAATTGAATTCCTCTGACTTAAACATTTCCTGATCATTAATTCAAATCTATTCTTTCTTTTGGTGTCCAATAAAGAATGTTTCATCATATACTTATTGGAGTAATGTATGGTGCCTACTCATTGAAAAATGAGCCGGTCGTTACTCTAGGACAGTCATAGAATGACTAAACTTTCATGGGCTGACTAAACGTTCATAGGCAGACTAAACATTCATAGGCTGCTCAAGGAATGTAACCAAAAGAGATTTATTATTTTGCAAGCCACACATGTTTTCCATTGGTGTTGGAGTGCATGTATCCCATAGGTGAAGAAGCTTTCATCCTATTGGTTAAAACATCATCAACAACAGACATGACATCATCACTGCAATACTGGTTCTCAGACAAGTATTTTTTTTTTCATATTGGGGAACAGATGTTACTCAGATAGGTTCACTTCGGGAGAATAGATGGGGTTCAGTTCTAAATTTAAGACTTGAGGAATTAAGTACGTTATTTGCATTTGACGGATATTTGTTCTCATCTTGTTTGTTCTTAACACAACGTTTCGGCTGATATACCATCCAGCCTTCAATAGGGGATTTGGAGATATTTCGGACCTGAGTTCTCATTCCTAAGATAGTTTTCGATGTTGTTGTTGCTATTATTATTATTATTATTATTATTATTATTATTCAGGTTGCTGCTCGGAATCGAACTCGGAATCTTGGGGTTAGTAGCTCGCGCTCTTAACCACTACGCCGTATGCCGGAGGCAAATGGCATAGTGGTTAGTAATAATAATAATAATAATAATAATAATAATAATAATAATAATAATAGTAATACTAATAGTAATAATAATAATAATAATAATAATAATAATAATAATAACAACAACATCGAAAAATATCTTAGGAATGAGAACCCAGTTTCGAAATTTCTCCCAGACACCTGATGAAAAACTGGAGGGTATATCAGCCGAAATGTTGTGTTAACAACAATCAGGATGAGGACAAATGTCCGTCACATGTAAATAATATAAATAATGTAAATAGGTGGGGTTATTTACATTATAACTCAAAGCCAGAGTCATGCACGACTGCTATTGAAACCAAACACCTGTATGCTGGAATATTGTCCTCATGTAGCAAAAACTCCTTTCTTTATAGCTTTTCCTAAATGCATCATCAAGTTGGCATAGCACTCTCCTTAGGTATTGTAGACATTTTAAGGATACTCAATAAAAATAGTGCTTTTATATACCTCAAATCGACACCATCACCCTCCCTACAGACGAAATTTCCTAGGTCTTCTTTGGAATTGATCCAGAGGACTGTTTACACTACATGGTTTATCTCTTTGTTTCTGGCTGAAAACGATGAAGCCAACACTCAACCTGGGTAAGGAGACGTTCAAGGAAATCAGCTGGAGCTGCTTAAAACAGCATCGAATTTTCCCGTAATATAATCTACCAAGTCCGTTCGTTTTTGATCAGGTGTCAGATGACTTGGTATCCGGTGAGCAGAAACGTTCGTCATAAAAAGTTCATTCACCAGAATATTCTCATCTCTCCCTTGGAACATGCTAATACCGTTGGCTAGTTTATTTATAGTCAACCACCTGTTATTTATCACACTATGCCGAACCCGATCAACACTTTTCTTTGTTAGCGGCAATTTAAGGCTGTATAGACTTTGGGCTATCTTCAATAATCCCCTTTCCCTTCTTGAATTAAGCAACTCACTTCTTCCCTCTTGGTAAACCTGGATCATCTTCCCTAATGTAGCAAGCTTTCGAACATCAATATCCTTGGAGTTAACTCACTTTTCTGCAGGTAATGGACAACATTACGAAGCTAAATTTTATCCATTTGCAAGTGAAATTGCTACTAGTTATATTTGTATCTTCCTTGAATTGTCATATATCAATTTGCCTAGAATCAATGCAGATGAGGTCCTAAATTAATGCATGCAAGAAGCTCTAGCGTATGAACTTCTCAGCCAACATTTGTATATAGCACAATCTATTCTATAGATGATATACTCCCTTCGGGGAATTTCTTTTACCTTTACGTTCTGAGTTCAAATACCGCCGAGGTCGATTACCTAAAACCGTTTAGGGATTGATATATTAAGCACCATTAGGGGCGATGTAAACGTCTAACCACCAGGATTTCAGGCCTTGTGCCTACAGACGAATGTATTACTCCTCATAACAAAAAGGGCGAGCAAGCAGAATTGTTAGCAGGCCATAGAACGTGCTTAGCGGCATCCTTCCGGGATTTTTTTTTTCTGAGTTGAAATTAAGTTTTGGTCGACTTTTGCTTTTATCCTTTCGGGGTCGATGGAATATGTGATTTCATACCCTAACCTGGAGTCATGGTAGTAAATCAAGAATTCGATCCGCTGTAGTGTCTGTAATTACTATTATTCCACTATTTCCAAGTTACTATATTTCCGTTCAATTTGTCAACCACACTAACCCTCATTCTCTCTCTTTGTCTCTTTTTCTTTCTCTCTCCGTCTTTCTCTTTCAGCCTCTTCCTTTACTTATCTACTGACATATTAGACTTTGACATATTGCATTTCTTTGACTGTAACTTTTACTAGACACCGACGATACACCTGCATTTGACAGCTATATGTAAGTTACTCTAAATATTAAACAGCGGTGTAGAACATTGGTGTTTCGTTTCCTTAGCAGATGATGTGTATGTACTGCTCATTTTATGGAAACCATTGAAAATCATATCATGCATAGCAGAACTAGTGCTTCTTCCCAAATGATATCAGATATACATGATCAAAAGCAACGTCAAGCATTTTATAAATGAAATGCACAGAAGAAACTTATGAAAGCGGTAATCAAGTGTACACCACTCTATGTCTTTCTGTATATGTATGTGTATAATCGTGCACGTATATGTATGTTGTGAGGTATATATTGCTATTCTTTTATATAGTAATTGCTGGAAGGAAACAGTGTTGCCCTGCGGTTGGCTCATACGGTGTATATCGACAACTTGTAATTGGATCCATAAAGAGTCGAAGACGATGCCTTATACAGACGTCTTCCAGCATATAGTTTAGTGATTAAAAGGCATAATTATCAGTTACTTTTATGCAGGTCAAGTTATGAACAAATAAATTCTTGATAAAGAAGTAATCGATTTTCGTCACAAGTTACCTATGTCAAGTATTATTTGAAGAAGATAAAAACGTTTAGTTGATCACCGCATATTACTGTAGATCTTAGAACTAAGCTATGGAAGATGTGGATATATATATATATATATATGTGTGTGTGTGTGTGTGTGTGTGTGTGTGTGTGTGTGTGTGTGTGTGTGTGTGTGTGTGTATATGCATGTATATATGCAAATGTATGTGTGCCTATCTTTCTGTCTATCTTCCTGCTAGTGCTGTATTTCTTCCCACCTACCACTTGACAGCTGTTGGTGTAATGTTTACGTCCACGTAACTTAGTTGATTGTTAGAATAAGTGCAAGACGTAAAAGGGAGTAATGTGATTGAATTGTTCGAGTAAAGCCTTAAAGTCGGTGCCCCTGCTATTCTGTATGTCTTGTGTCTGAAAAGATTAACAACAAATATTTATGACACCAAATATTTTCTTGCAATCAGAAGATATCACATAAAGTGCTGTAGTTAACATAAAATGATCGTATACTTCCAGCCCCATTTCGTGCGAAAGGATTATGATTACACCAAAATCAGTTTTAATAAAATGCAATTGCGTATTTTTGTGTAGACGTATTTAAACAAATCTATAATTTAAACAAGATTTCTAACAGAATCATTTTGATGCAGGTTTAGATTGGGTGTCAAACATTCTTTTCTACTCTAGAGACAAGTCCCGAAATGTTTAGGGAGGGTGCCAGTCGATTAGATCGGCCTTACAAGGCAACTGATACTTAATTTATCGAACGCGAAAGGATAAAAGGCAAAATCGACCTCGGAGGAATTTGAACTCAGAACGTAACGACAGACGAAATACCGCTAAGCATTTCGCCCGATGTGCTAACATTTCCGCATGTCGCTGCCTTTTGGGTGTCAACTATTACGTGACAATTTTTATTCATTGGTACAGAGAATATACGTGCTTCAGCATGGAAATATATGATATTTTAAACTGTGCTAACTTGGCTGATGTTTATGTGGGATTATATACTCAGTGTCTATGAGAAATGCTGATATAATTTCATTCGCTGTAGAGCAGAGAAAAGTGTGATATTGTGATTTAGTAATTGAGACAATCTTCTTGAGTAGTGATTACTTGCTAAATCGCACCAAAATTTCAGTTTGAATTCCAATGGCTGTTGACACAATTAACTACATATTCAAAATACAGTTCCATCAATACTACAAAACTTCTAGTTCACTAACCTTTGTGTAATACATGTGGTCAAAAGAAACGTTGAAAAGAGATGCAACTGAATAGGTGACGTTTGAATAGAGTTTTGCCAATGTTGACAATATCTCGCTTGAATTTCAGGGAAGCTACGCAAAACGATATCAACTGAGTTTTCCTTTATCCATAGAAAATGTAACCATTCTAGTTTGGCAGCCTTACATCAAAATACGTTACAGATATTTATTTAATACAGACCTCAACACTCATACAAGTTCACTGTTTGACGTAGTTGAAGACATTAAAATGCGACCTGTGCTCGATCTGCGATTTATGAAATAGTTTGTCCACACTAGAATCTGAATGTTTCCCCACTAATGATATATTAGGCTTAATATTTACGTGGGCATATGACGTAGTAGTAAAGAGCGCGGCTACCAACCGCTAAGTTCGATTGCAGACAGTGGCCTGAATAATAATAATAATAATAATAATAATAATAATAATAATAATAATAATAATAACATCGAAAAATACCTCAGGAATGGGAAACCAGTTTCGAAATTTCTCACAAGACACCTGATGAAGTCTGGAAGGTATATCAACCAAAACATGTTAACAACAAACAATATGAGGCCATATATCCGTCAAATGTAAATATTGTAAATAAGGTACATAATTCCTCATCTCTTAAATATAGAACAATATTTAAAAAAACATGTTCAAATCTATGCAGGAATGCTGAAATACGAGTCATATTAAGATTAAGATTATTACATGAATCCTATATATGAAGTACATATATTCTAAAATACAGTATTTTCCTTGGAGAGCTTTATAACTGAAATCACTTTCCTCGGAAATACATTATCCCGAGCATCATGTTTATATTGGGTTGCCTGAACAGTCATTCGTCCCAATGCGATCCGAATCCATGTAGCTTTGAGAGTGAAACTGACAAACGAATTTAATCTGTCATATTTTCAAACATAAGTTATGTCATCTCCTGAGAGTACACAGGCTTTTAGATCTGAATCTTGCAAAGTAATAAAGCTGCATATTCAGCAGTGTGACACTGGTAAAATGACAACCATTTGCAATAGCGCTCTCTTACATATCCTGAATATTACCAGCAAGTCTTCTTCAACTCTGGTTCAGTGTAATTTAGCGCAAATGACAAGTGTCATTTATTTGGCAGAACTATCAGCAAAGCGTTCTTGTAAGAACTAACCATATGAAAGTAATCATGGCTGAAACTAGTTTTGTTTCCGTACACGTTCATAGTGAAGCATTACATTCCAGTCAAGTATATTTGTAGCTCGCTCTGATATACATCCTAATAAATAAGATTAGTAACACTAAAAATATTCATCCCTTGTTGTCTATGACTTCGGTTTACATTTTCATGATAGTGGATTTTCCGAAGCCGACAAAATCGACTTATTAAATCGTTATGAGTGTGTAGTATCATCTTAAAAAGTATGAGGCAATATTGAGGCAAATCGCAGAATTTTGGTACAAAAATCCGATGATGTTTGTTTAACAGTTGAAATATTTATTTCATTTACACGCACACCCTCTAAATATATATGAGAGAGAGAGAGAGAGAGAGAGAGAGAGAAAGAGAAGTAGATAGATAGATAGATAGATAGATAGATAGATAGATAGATAGATAGATAGATAGATTGATTGATTGATTGATAAATACATGGCATCATGTCCTACAGTCGGAAAATTATTGTGTGCATATATAAATAGAGTCAACAGGTGAAATCCAGAGATGTTCAATAAACAGAAAAAACACATAGTACTGCTCAATCTTTCGACTCTGAAGACCGTGGCCGGATTTACGGTACTGTTTATAAGAATCTACTTCTGGTTGTATAACTATGAAATTTGGCAAATTTCGTCCACCAGCATTACAACCACTATGTAATTCTGAAATCCCAGATATAGCTATCGGACCTGGAATTCCATTCTCTCTCTCAGTTTTCTGTATATTCTTTATTCCGTGTAAATTTGTTCCGGAAATGTAAAAATATATGTATGCTAATACCCGAGCGTTCATCTTAATATTTCACTGTTTATTTCTCCAAAGTTTAATCGCCATATGTATTTACATGTCTATATGTATATCTATTTTATATATCAATCACAAGCAATTTTCTTTGCATCACTATACCTATATAAATACATGCACATCTGTGAATATATATATATATATATATATATATATATATATATATATATATATATATATATATATATACATATATATATATACATATATATATGTGTGTGTGTGTATGTATCTGTGTGTATATAAGCACACGCACACACACATACACATACACACATGTGGATTTAACTGCAAGAATTAACCCTGCCTTCAAGCTTATATCATTCAACTTAAACATTCCCGACGATTTCAGATTCATTATTTCAATGATGCGAAACGTCAAATATCGTACATAATGCATGAAGATATTTATATATGTACGTGAGTGTGTGTGTAACTATATGTTCGTGTTCATCTATATATACTGATATATATATATATATATATATATATATATATATATATATATATATATATATATATATATATATATATATATATATATATATATATATATATGTGCATGCGTAAGTGTATGTGTGCATATGTGTGTTTGTACATGAAAGAGTCACTGAAGATGGAACTAAAGTAATCTATATAATTAAATACAGAAAGTTCACCAAATTTCCAATATAGTATACATTCTCTTCTTTCGTGGGAGACATATGCATACTAATATCTTAATTTAAAAGTAAATTTATAAGATGCACTAATGGAATATGCATTATATGAAAGAGCAGACAACCTGTGAACGCTAGCCAAATATGGCGTTGTTGAACCTGAAGTGTGTCAATCATATTTGCGTTTTTAGAGTCCTTCTGAACAAAAGTATTTCATTTATGTTCATGATGAGTGGATTAAATACATTTAACAATATTTTTTCTTTTATATACACGGGATGGTAAAACGAAATTTTATTATAGAGATTGTAGTTTACGTTTGACACGCAATTTCAATGAAGAAACTGGGTCAGATAAATAAGCAGTTGCTAATATCATAGCATTTAAACGTGGCATGCCGCAAATCATTTTGTCTGGTGCGGTAACGAATCTAACAGTTCGCGGCCTTAAATTATGCAAATTTTTATCAAAATCATTTGCGAAAGAACAACAATTTCGAGGAAAGAAATGCGTCAAAAACCTCGACGCCATTGCTCGACTGGTACATTTTTATCGACATTAATAGAATGGAAGTCAAAGTCGACCTTGGCAGAATTTAAACTGAGAACGTTAAAACAGACAAAATGCCGCTAAACATTGTGTCAAGTGTGCTCACGATTCTGACATCTCATCGCCTTAACTGATGCAAATATTGAATGCAATGCCTTTACACTAATTTCAAAGAGATAAAATATTTAAACTTAACCTTGAAATATCCTATCTAATATAGGAACAACACTTGGAATTTGGTGGAAGAGGCTAGTCGATTGCATTGACTGTAATGCATGACATGTGCCTAAGTTGTCAACCCTGAAAGCATGATTGGAAAAGCTTGACCTCAGCGGAGTTTGAGATCACAACATAAAGGCAGAAGAAATGTCGCTAAGCATTTCCCCAAACGTGCAACCTATTCCGCTAGTTTGTCACCCTATAACCCCGAAATATTGATATCAATTATATAGGTAAAATAGAAATTATAGATTTCCTAATGCAAAAACATGACAGGAGACTGTTACATTTACTTGAACAAGACAATCAAAATAATACATAGAAAAATACAACTTATCACCTTACCGATTCAATAGGAATGGAAAACAACAAACGAAAATCATGTTACATAATATTCTCAACGACCCGTTGTTTCCTTTTTTAACCAGATTGTTTCTTAGTGAAAAACAAAGCGATTAAATAAAATTGAGAGAAAATTACTTCAAGAATATTATACAAGGAAAAAGAAGTGAAAATAACGCTTTGGTTACAGAAACCCACATTCTTGAAAATTATACTGAAATTTGGAATTCCGTAATCTGAAGCCTTTTAGTTATTGACTTTGCTTTTTATATATCAAGTTGCATAGTGAAGGATTCTGTTTTAATAAATTTACAAGAAATATAACCACATTTATGCTGGTAAATATCGTTTTATACATTCACAGAGAATATTATGTTTGCATAATCCTTTTTGAAACAAAATTCTTCAGTGTAGAATCGTAAAGGTAATATTCGAACTGTAATTGTTTTAATATAAATTTTTAATAGAAAACTTACGTTTCCTCTCGCTTGCGTTTATATGTTATTTTGAAATACTTTCTCAGATAACTTGTTTTCAAGTTACCAGTAGCACGTTCAACAAGGCTCAGTGCTTGGATTTAAAATCGCCCATCGCAACGTCTTTCATTGAAGCTGAGAAAAAGAAGTGCTACACTCTTTGCGAAAGGAAGGCAATGTCACGAACATCACAATTCATTCGCCTACAAACCGATTACTCTATTTATATCGACCCTCAAACCCAGCACTAGAAATATGGCATAACAACAAATTCTATTTACCAAAGGTTTAAATGTCGTTCTGGTCTTGACAGAGGATGGAGTTTCTGGCTAATAGCAATGACGCGCAAAAGAAGTGTGTAAGAATGGTAACTGCGATAGCTCATCGAATTTGGTGTCTAGAAATATCTGTAGATATATTAGGATCAGTGCATTCTTGTCCATCTTTTTAAATGGTATCTTGTAGCACTTTTGGTACCAGTGGATGGCCAGTATCACAGCAATCGTCATCCATTTAAAATAAGTGAAATCTTTTCATAATTCACGTGGGGACAAGGCGTGAATGAAACATTAAAGCAATCGAAGTGTCACTTAAAGCATTGTAAACTTTTTGGTTTTTTGAAGGTTTTACTGTGTTGAGAACAGTCGCAATCAACATTGCTTCTCACGCACACGACTACCACACTTATCTTTTTTAAAATTAGCATAACAGAAAAAGAAAATAGAAACCTTTCATCTTCAAATTCTCACAATTCATATTGTAATATAATTCTCATTAATAAAATATGAAATTATATTACCAAAATGCGAAGTTTCAGATAATTCATGAATGTTAATACACTAAGTATAGTTCGTTTTTAATCAGTAAATCTCAAATTAGCGTATAGGACAATTGTGCGTATGTGTGTGGGTGGTTAAGGATTTGATTCTCTACAGTACATTTACATCTAATACGTAGGTCACGTAGTAGTCATTTAATTAGTTGTAAACTATAAGTAGAATGGTTTTAAATAGTATTATAATACCATACGTTATTTTCAGCAGCAAAGAATTATTGCAATTTAAACACATTGGAAAACAATCAAGTATTAAATGAGAAATAATAAATGTAATTATAACCATAGTAAAAGAACAAAGTATTTAAAATATTAATCTATAAATATTTATATTCTAAACGGAGAGAATGAACCATTTAGGTTATGATGATTTAGGTATTAACATGTGTTTATTTTAAATAGAAAACAGATATACAAGGTGCATTCCAGAAGTTTTTAGATTTTATCATGAGATATGAATTTCAGATTACAAAACTCTTATTTTCTTCAAAACTGGATCTCTCACTTCAACGCACTTCTACTACCCCAGCGACTTGGCGTACGACCAAAATTCACAGGGACAAAGACCTAGGCGGTTGTGTGTGTAAGGGAAAGTTTTGTTGCTCATTTCGTCAATCACCACCCTGGGAACAATTTTTGCGCATATACAGATCTTCATGCATAATTATGTGTACATTTTCCACACCAACTCCAAACCGTATGTTCATTGCATGAATAGACATACGATGGTTTCATCCTAAAATTACGAATTTTCTCTACCAAAATCTGTTGTTTAAAATTCTGTCTCTTTCTCTCTCTCTCTCTCTCTCTCTCTCTCTTTCTCTCTCTCTCTCTCTTTCTTTCTCTCTCACACACCTCTTTATTATCTGCTCTCTATCATTTCTACTTTTTTAACGTTTCTCTTCTGATTTCTACTATTCTTGAACCAATTGTATCGGCGAAAAGGTTAAACCATAAAACATTAACATTTCATAAGTTTCTGTGTCTTAAGCCAATTTCCTGCAAATATTCATTGCAGAGCAAGCTTTCAAAGGTATGGGCATCATTCTAGCACCTAGTCAGCACTAACAAATAGTGTTTAATAATGCGTGTTCACATTACTGTTATAGATATCTCCTTCAATCTGGAATAACAAACTTACATCATTAGATGTACGCGTGAGTAAGCTGATAATATGATAGGGTCAGTATAAAGGAGTGATGCTAGAGACTTGAAATTTTGCATGCATTACTTTCAATGATACTTACTAACTGCATTGTTTCTTTCAAGGTAAACTAGCCTCTAAAGACTTGAAATGTAATTGGTAATGAGTTCACTTCAAAATTAATAATATATGCCTTCGTCGTGCTATAAACTGCCTGCAGAAAAAGTAGTTAGTGTCTAATGACATTCATACAGCAAGCTACTGCAGACTTACCAACAGTGCAAACGTGAGCAACTGTATTTAGGGGTGAAAGGGAAATTGTTGAAGATGACATATTTGTCCAAGTGCCACTACAGATTAAAGTGTTGATTTTGTTCACCACATGGTGATGGATGACATGAGTGACTATTAATAAAATATCCAATGCTATCAGTATGTCCAGTGAGATGGTTGAGAATATTGTGAGGACGGTGGGTGACACATCTGGCATCTGATCAAAAACCGATCAGGCTGATCACACCAGGGGAACGTCCAGCATTGTTTGAAACAGATCCAACTGGTTTCCCTGTACGTTTTCTAACCAAGGATGACTGCTGTATCAGCCATTTTCGCCAGAAACAAAGGTACAACCCATTCACTATAAACAGTTCCATCATCTGCTAAAAATACGGGCAAGAGGTTTTATCTTCAATGTAGGTGATGGCATGATGGCCTCAATTTTGGAGGATGTAAAAGCAGTGAATTTATTCAATATCTTCATAACATATACGTTATACAATATATAGGCCGTGAGGGTGAGATTAGACAAAACATGTATATAAGCAATGCAATGGAAAATGTACTATAGGACTGGAAACGAAAGAGGAGAGACGAAAACATAGAACAAATAGTGAAATAACCCGGTGTCAAAAGTACAGAACAGTGCTGAGACCGACAGAAGCTTAACAGAACAAGTAAGCGATCAACCAACAAGAAAAAAAAATAGGAACTTGCAATATGAAAGGAACGAACGGAAAATTCACACACAAGACATGGACATGCGATTCCGTCGTCAGATATCGTCCAAAAATCCATTAGATGTCCAAGACTTTAACGATAATATTGTTCGTTTTTGGTGGCGTAAATATGGAATAATTGTTGAGAATAATAAGCGAAAGTTGATGACGGTGACGAAAACAAAAGATGGAACAGGCATAAATGTAAATATAGAAACAGAATAAAGTATACGCTATATAAACAAAATCGCCCGGATTCTCTGATGCAAGACAGTACGTTTGTGCGTGCATACATACATACGTATAAGGTACACATACACAAAGATGGCATGAAATGAAAAGGAGCTAATATTTGGAACTTGCTGATGTAAGACGTTTCATAAAACATTTTTGAAGTAACTATGTATGTGAAAGATCAAAACAAAGACTAGTTCCGTATTTGATACTGATTTAAAATTTTGTCACGAGGGCACCAAACTTGTAGGTTGGTGGTTAAATCGATGTCTCGTGTGTAATTTTTATAAGGATGTGTATTTCATTTATGTTCTACATAATAATTCTTTCTACTAAAGTCACAAGGCCTGATATTTTATGGGGAGAGGTCTAGTCAATTACATCGACCACACAGTTTCACCGGTCCTTAATTTATCGACTCCTAAAGGTTGGAAGGCAAAGTCGACATCGGCGGAATTGGAATTCAGAACGTAAAGACGGAAGAAATGCCGCTAAGTAATCTTTTTCCCGGCGTGCTAACGATTCTACTGGTTCGCCGCCTTTATTTTCTATCAACGGATCCATGACACTTAAAACAAAAAGTATTAGCAAATGTAAAATGCGTTACTTTATCACTAATTCCATGTATTATATACTAATTGAAAGCTGTATGTCCGTTGCCCTCATCGAACTTTCAAAGTATTGAATTATCTGAGTAAATTAAAATACTGATTTGTATGCTCCTTCGCAGGTGTCTTACAAATCGTCATTGCGATTTTCATTCTTCTTATTTTCTTTCCTTCTCCTTAGATGCTACAATAGTAATTCTTCTGATTCATTATTCTGTCCTTGTCTTTCTCGTTCCATAATCGTTGCTCTGCTATCTCTTATCATTTTACCTCATCTATTGCTGTCTGTAATTAATACAAAAAAAAAAAAAAAAAAAAAAGCTAAAATATAATGTAAAGTTATCTTCGTTTATCAGACGCCGATTTATTGCTGAAAGGTTCATGACAAGATAGTTGACAAACTACATTTAATAATTTTTGTAAAATTAATAATTAGGGTATTTTACACTCAGCTCCACTGATGCGGAACCATCGTTGTCATCTGTATTTAATAACATCGCTAACTATAACGTCACAACGCTACATTTCCTCGTGTGTCTCGTGTGTCGACGTGTGATTGTGTCTGTGTAGCGTCGATTACTTCTCTTCTATCTGAGCTCCACATCTCTCTTCACTAATGTCTCATTTTGTTTGTCTTGTTGGGCTCTAGTTGCTTGCGACTTTTTCCTAGTATAATTACTTCCGTTCGATTTCAAACAATTTTAAATGCTTAACAGTATCGATACGAAAGCAGATTTTCTGAATACTAGCATTAATCCGAAATAAGATCTTTTAATAGCTAAGAACAATTTTATATACATATATATATGTATATATTAAAACAAACGACTAATTACACGCTGCCAATAATGCCAGAATAACTAAATTCCATCTGTGTTACCTCTAACCAAACATTATGCAATAACACAGCCTTTCAGCAATCATTAATTGAAGAGCATGATATGTGAAGCAATATATATCAGTCGATATTGATTTGAAGACATCAGTAAATGCTTGAAAGTTCAAAATTTCCTGCTAAAAGGAAGACTTGTTTAGGAAGAAAATTACAATAACACCGTGACAAGTAGTTAATTAACTTGTTAATTAAAACGTGTTTAGAATCTCATGACATTCATGAGAGTCGTGAGGGACCAATGTTTTTTTTTTCTAAATAATTGGAGAACAGAGTAGAAATATGTATAGTATCCAAATGAAGTGTGTTTGAGTTAACCTATTCGTTACCTAATGCTTGTGAAACTACTAAAGAACTTGACGAACATACCGTACACATCAAGATAGAAGAATAATTTCGAAGAACATTCTAAAACAATATTATATATATTACCAACTTGTATGTTAGTATGAGTGTTACAAAAACATGATTTTCTGTAACACCGATATTATTTTAATATTAATGTCGTATATTTAATGAATTTATTAAATTTGTGTATATTGAAAATATCTGAGTTGAACCCAGAGAAGTGTGGCCTTTATAAGACACCCGTTAGATTAATTTAAAATACCGAATATTGTAATCGGTTCAGCAGTAGTATTATCTGTGCATAGTATAGCGATGAAATCAAACAGAATAATGCCAGGCGTATGAGAAGTAAGTATTTTCAAACACATATTTACAACAACGTTACCTTTCAAAAACACAGTGCCTATAGAAGCACCGATAGCTATAACGACACACGAAAATACATAAAACAGAAAAAAATAAACAAAACATTTATATTTGCGTATCTTATAAGCATATCACATACGCTTATAAGAGAATGAATGTTTATCATGCATAACTATAATTACCTGTTTAATGAAGGACGCATATATTTTCATTTGCAATGTACAAAGCTGATCATGTGATGTGTTGTATTATAACGATTTATAAAGAGAGGTTGTTTGAGAGTTATAAAGCTTAAGAGTGTCAGCTAAATGTATTGTTAAGCAATTGGATATAATTCCAGACGATGGAAATCTAATGTACAAACGGACATTACGAAACAGCTTTAACAAGACAGAACACCTTTCTATGCTTAAATGCTCTAAATAAACGACATCCAATATCATCTCTGCAGCTATAGATTCAATTTTCAATTTACTATTGGAATTTAAATTAAGGCACTTCGGTTGATGTTCTTGTATTTCCTGAAATTTCACACGTTCTATAGAGACGTCACATTGAATTCACTTGGGGAATTATTTCAGCATGTTAATACAGAATATTCCTATCGATTAACTATAGAAAAGAAGGATCCAAGCCTTGACATTTCTTGGACTTTATCCACTGACATTCTCAATTACAAATTCGATATAACATAGTGTGATACACTGACACGCAAAATTCCAGAAAACTATGTGGTTCTTGGTATCACCATTGAATACGCAACAAAATTGTATACAAAAATATTGACACCCATGTTAGTATTGTATGTCGTACTCTCACACACATCGATACATTTTTCGCCGTACAAATACATGTATGTCACTTGTTTACTACAGATAGAAAACGATTTTGAATTGGTGTGATGACTAAATCAGCTAACAAACATTATTTTATTGTAAAATGATCCAATTTTATAAACTACAATTTGACATGCATTCTATTCGTTTTAATGCAAATGGCCGATGTTTGCAAACAACAATTTCATATTCGTAAGCTAAGCTTGCAACGAAAAATATGGAATATGTTTTCAAAAGATTATTATGTTTAGTTATTCGTATTCACGTTAATTGCTTCTTATGACGTAACTTAATTGAATAAAAAAAAAACGAATGTTTAAATATTTCTCATGTTATGCGCTGACGTATGGTCAACGAATAATGAGGAAAACCCCACAAAATTGATACATGCGCACTCACAATTTTCTCGGTGTAGCATTCTAGACATCACATATATACATACTTATGTATGCATGTGTGCGTATGTGTGTGTGTATGTGTGTGTATGTGTGTGTGAGTGTGTGAGAAATAAAGAAAATGGATACCAAGTCCCAAAAAATGTTGACAGTACACAGGACTTTTCCTTTGTAAGCCTAGTAGTTATTCTAACAGTCTGTTTTATCGGACCGCTATGTTCAGGGGACGTAAACACACCACCATTGGTTGTCAAGCGATGTTGGGGGACAAACACACACACACAAACACACACACACACACACACACAAACACACAGAGACACACACACACACACACACACACATATATATATATATATATATATATATATATATATATATATATATATATATATATATATATATATATATATATATATATATATATATATATATATATATATATACATATAAGTGTATACATGTATCTATGTATTTGCACATTTATATAATCTATTACCAAAACATCAATTTATACATCACGCTAATATTATTGATTCTTTAAACAGGAATACCTGCCACATTTTGGTGTTCGCTACCTCAACAAATCCTTGGCCAGTTTTCAGCAACATTATATATTGAAATAAGTCATAGATGGGCAGTAGATGTATTTATGAACGTCGAACTAATGCCATATACATTCATTTTTCCTATGCAGGCAACTTTGGTTATCAGCCCTGACGGAACTCATACGCTCAAATTTATAAATGGATAACATATTTATTTTGGCAAACAAATTATTTTATATTTAGGAAGGTACGGGAATTCGAGGATACGAAATAGTGTACCCCGCGCCAAAAAAGAGGAAAAAAAAACAATAAGAGCACAAAAGTTGGAAAACCTTTTGAGATGCTGGTGAAACAAATGATATAAGAGTGAGTAACTGAGCAGGAAATGGAAAGTGGAAAAAAATCACAACGTAGAATTCATAAAAAGAGTAATTTGAATGTGTTTTTTTTTTTAATTTTGAACTTCGTGTTGTCAAAATTAATATGTCAATAAGATAAAGCTACGTTAAATGAAGACAAACATACGTTGTTGAAAACAATTATGAATTGTGTGCAAAAAATACTGCAACTTTGACATAACTCTTTCAAATATACTAAAGAAACTTGTACGCTGTCAGATAAACGAAGTAGCAATAACGTAAATTTCGAAACGCCATAATTTCCCAGTTGCATGATATGTAGTTGGATCAATTGAATGAACAGCTCTCCAAAATTAGCATATCAACACAAAACGTTTTTTCTCTAAGATATATTAAAAATTGGAGTCAATCTTATTGTAAAAGTGTCCGTCTACATTCTACAGATGTAAGTTAACATATGCTCAACCCGCTACATAGTAACTCTGCCGTTATATATTTATAAACATGAGTTCAATAATCGAATTCCTAAATGAATAACATATTTGTACGTTCTCTATCGCTAATGTCAGTTCCTTCCTTTCTCGAAATAGCTGTTACCAAAAATGAAATGCCAAACATAATCTTGTGCGTGTGATAAATTTTGAGACGATCACAGACACTCGTATGTTCTAACTTAGTGATTTTACCTTGATAAATGCTGGGTAATGGCAACGGTATTTAAATGTGTGAAAGGTTTTAGTTTACAAAAGATGGCATATATATGCGCGTGTGTGTCCATGTCACACATGTATGTGTGTGTACGTGTGCATCTCAAGACTGTGTGTGTTTTGTATAATATTTTATTTAGATATGTAAGTATTCATTACTTGGTATTTTTTCTCTGAATTGAAAATATAAACTCATTTTTAAAAATCTTGGGACTATTTCCAAGGTAATGCAAGTAAACTGACTACTTCTGAACATCTTATACAATGCAATTTCAGTGCATACAAATTAGTGTTAAGTTTTATTGTTCTATCTATTTGTAAAATAAAACTTTTGACACCTCACCCATTTATTAAACGTTGCTAACATCTCTCCCTAACCAAGGAATTCTAAGTTCAATCAGGATAATATGCATGTACATGTCTCAAACATTAGCGTATTTCCGAGATGTTGTAAATAAAAGTGTAAGATATAAGGTTTATAGAAAAAGTATATCGAATATAGATTATGTTCTGCCGTTTGTGTTCAAATGTTTGGACACCGTTAATCTTTAACTGATAAAGACGTTTTTATATTCGTATCGGTATTGTCACAGAGTCTTATTCTATGAAGTTATATAATCTTATACATGTCCTAGCAATGTGTAATAATAACCAATTTATATTGGCTATTATGTTATAGAAGTGCTTAGGTTTACATAAAAAATCAAACAAATGTTACTGAGAAAAGAATTGTGAGCACCTACATATATTTTATACCAAATAACACTATGAAGTAAACTGAAATTTAAAATTCGTACGAAGTATTCATAGTCTTTTTAAAGTAAATTATCTTATTTCTCATATAAATTGCCGTATATTAAAATGACAACGACATTAAAACCCGTATCTTCTGCATATAAAGTATACTTTTAACAGTAAGGAAGACATAACATAGACGCTCATATAGATTACACATGAGACGGCAGCCAAGAGAAATTTATTTATTTATCATTTATTATATTGAATATATTTTCGCTGTACGGGCATGACACTAAAAATATGAATAATCCGCAGAAAACCTGCTCAAGTTAGTATCGACGGAAACAGTTATAATCCACATTAGTGTGAGATCGTCAGTAAAAGATCACTTTAAAATGGAAAAGAACAAAATTATTGAAACACTATATGAAATATCTATGATTAAACAGTTTCATAAATACTGAACGGTCAGGCAAGAGAAAGAGAGCTAGCCTGAAAGAAAACAAAAAACTTAATACCAGATAAAAAGTACTCTTCAAAAGTGAAAGAAAAAGTAACTTAAACACATCATATTTGTATAAACGTGCAATGCATGTTTCTTAATGCGTAAATGATAGTTACAGGAAATAAGACATTACAACCAAATGAAAGATAATGTCAACCTAAATGTAAGCCTACCTCACACATAAGATCGCCAACACTCCAAGAATGCAGGGACATACTTTGTTGTAGGAACATGCAGCTCTTTTTAAAATATGCTATTATTGAGACACAGACAAAGAATGCATACTATACCGTATGAAGGACTGAATACAGATGGAATGTATCTGAACAAAAAAATGATGACCTGTAAAGTGGCGTTATAGAATGAGAATGAGAAAGTAAAAAATTCAAGGACAGGGGAACAAATCTGCACTTATGGTTTTACGGTGGAAGTCAAATTATTGATAATCAGAGTATAATCAACGACTCAATTGCTACAGAAGAGATTTGTCACTTAATTTACTCCAGCACACAATCTTACCAAAATATATATGGAGTACATAAAATAAGCCAATGTGGAATATTCGAAACTCTTCCTGTAACAATAATTACAGGAAAACTTTTGTTAACGAATAAAGTAAATAGAATATGAAAATATGAAAGAGGAAATTTGAAGAGTATGAGAGAATATACAAATATAGAAGCACTTGTCATAAATATGTCATCCCAATAACAAAGTATAGCTTTAGAAATGGTAGAGCCTCAAAATAATGTAGATTGCAAAGCTTCTACGGAAAAGTAAGGAAACAACTCTGAAGGTCCCATAACCAATGGCCCGAACCTAGTGTGAATAAAATTTACGTACAACTCATAAGAAAGACGGTGGTTGCTACAGGTAGAATATAAGACATAATTGCAAATGTAAGATTAGAAAAATACTGTAAAGCAATCACATGGAATCTGATTAGT
This sequence comes from Octopus bimaculoides, assembly GCF_046866305.1. Taxonomy (NCBI): domain Eukaryota; kingdom Metazoa; phylum Mollusca; class Cephalopoda; order Octopoda; family Octopodidae; genus Octopus; species Octopus bimaculoides. Next base: position 26,552,623 of record NC_142932.1, on the reverse strand, counting down.
GTAAGAAGGAGACAAAAATAATTATCTCTCTACTTAGAATGAGACCATATATTAACTAGAATATAATTACACTAAATATAAAGACTTACATAAAGAAAACAGTAACAACAAACTGCACTGAAGAACAAAATTTAAATAATTCTAAAACAGACTTAATCACCTCAAGGCCAATATATCACAAAACACATCAAAAAGTAATAAAGGAAATTAGAAACCAGTGAGAGCGCAAAATGTTTTACAGAAAATACAAAATTAAAATCGGATTCAAGCTACAAAGGTCCATTATATGATCGCAAATGTCTATACAGTTAATGCAAAACACATAAACATTGAGGTAAGAAAATTAACCACTTTAAAGCTAGCGGCTAAGTCGATTCCAAATCCAGTTATGTTCACTGGGATGGATTATTAGGGCGCCAAATCTACAAGATAATATAATAACAGTGAAATACGACTGTGACCAGTTCATCAAATAATACGATTATTTTGTGGCACTCCGTCAGATACGACGACGTGGGTTCCAGATGATCCGATTAACCCTACAGATAGCTAGTGAAATTAACGTAAAAGTGGTTGAGCATTCCACAGACACGTGTGCCCTTAACGTAGTTCTCGAGGAGATTCATCGTGGCACATGTGTGTGACAAGGCTGGCTCTTTGAAATACAGGCACAACAGAAACAGGAATAAAGAGAAAGTTGTTGTGAGAGAATGCAACAGCGTTCGCCCCCACCCCTGCCAGAGCCTCGTGGAGATGTAGGTGTTTTCGCCTCAAAACACTCACAAGGCCGGGTCTGGGAATCGAAAGCGAGATCCTACGACCGCGAGTCCACTGCCATAACCACAGGGCCATTGCGCCTCCACAAACAATACGACTATATTACTAAATTCAATAGAAATCCAGTGAATGCTACGGTATTCTTAAGATGCACAAAATTGAGAAAATTAAGTAACGCATGCAGGGATGCCTCAGACATAGCAATCAAGTTACTCCTTATGATCTAAAATTAAAACCTATAATAGCAGGTCCCACATGCGAAACTCACCACCTCAGTAACCTTTTTGACACCCTCTTAAAGCCATTCCTCAGCTAAATGGAAACATATGTCTACTATAAGCCCACAGACTCCAAGCAATATCTGCTATTCAACACTTGCCACCCCCAGACACACGTGGCAAAAAGGTTTTGTACTATAGTAGCTGATAGAAGCACCTGAGACACACGACTACATGAACTAAAGGATATACTTATCAGCAGGAACTACCCACCATCACTAGTCTGTATAGGCTTTGAACTTGCCCTACAACTCAACATCCACGAACTCAGACACCCCAAACTAAATAAGGATTTTCTACCAAGAGCCCTACCATAAATATACACTCACAATCCACTCAACTATGAAACCTTCGACACCATCCTCCAGAACGGCACTTTACTAAAAAGGGAACAAATCCGCCAAACGCACAGCATCATGAAGAGCAAAGGACCGCCTCAATCAATGAAAAGTTTTGTACAATACCGAAACCGACAGTTAAAAAATGTGGAAGACCTAACTGTGGTATATCAGAACTCTCTCTCAAACAAGGTCAAAGTTTTACAGTGAAAAACAACTTCACATATACTTCTGAAAACCTAATATATGCATTAACTAGATCAGGATGTCAAGATGAATGCATTAGTCAGACTAAAAACAGTTTACTCCAATGGATGACGAGACACAGATCCCAAATTAAAATACGTGAATACGGAAACATAAGATTAAGCGATCATATAGTTGGGCCAGTAACGAACAACCCGACTTCAGAATGTTTCCCCTCTATATATTCATAGACAATGCAACTTATAGTCAGCGCATCAGCAAAGATGCATACTTTATCACAAAATATAAACGTGTTTTGAATTCTGCCACCACAGATTCAAGTATAAAAAGAATTTAGAACATTCCCACCACTACTCTTTCAACACCAATAGGTTACTTTTAGGTCATCTGGCTTTTAAAGAGGATCCCACAAACAATTTACATTGGCAGAGCACTCTTGTATTTTTCTTTCTCTTCTTTCTCCTCCTCCCTCTTCTTTCCATACTCCTACTTCTCTTCCTTCTTCATCTCCTCCTTCAACACCTCCACCTCTTCTTTTTCTTGTTCTTCTTCTTCTTCTTCTTCTTCTTCTTCTTCTCCTTCTCCTTCTTCTTCTTCTTCTCCTTCTTTTTCTCCCACTTCTCGGCTGCTCCTGCGTTTACCATCAATTTTTGTACCCAAACATTTCCTTCAAATTTACTACGAATAACGTATCTACGTACCAGACATTCACAAATAATAGAGAGACAGACAGACAGACGGACTGAAAACTATGGAAATATTTACCTATTCAAAGACTATGAAAATGTCTACAAAATATTTCACTTATATTATTCTCCAATTTAATTGTTTACCTTAGCTGAGAATGTCGAAAACGAAAGAAACCGGTACTAAAATGTATTTTATGCTAAAATAATTTTAGCATTTCCTACTTTGTCTTATTTTCTTCATACATATCAACTCGTATGTAACTTTTCTTCCTTCTCTTTCTTTCTCTCTTTTTCTCTCTATCTCTCTCTCTCTCTCTCTCTCTCTCTCTCACTCTCTCTCTCTCTCTCTCTCACTCTCTCTCTCTCTCTCTCTCTCCGTATATATATATATATATATATATATTCCCCCACTTCCCACAAACATCTCAAAGGTAGCTGTCCTGCAATAAAAATGAAGTAGTAAACGAAAAATTAAATAAATATACTTGACATACACGTCAATTCTTTGAAAAAAAACCCCTCAAATTATAGTAAAATATCAAAACATATATGATTTGGATATATACTCTTTAAGGAAAAGTAACAACAATGATAATTTCAATACAATGTAAAATGAATGTATATGAAGTATACTATACAAGATATCAGAAGCTTGACGAGATTATCAATGATAACTACTGAACCATAGGATATATCCTACACTAGACAATCCCATAAAGGATCTAAAATACACGCACTGTGTGTATAATGTTAGCGCTCGTCGCGGTGTTTATAGAGGAAGTGTAAGTTACTAATTGTCCTCATTTTCAGATCAGTAGTTTCGAACAATATGAGTTAAAATATATATATATATTTATTGACAGAACAATAAACTCGGTTCAAAAACCGAAGCTACTACATAACGACTGTGCGTCTAGTAACATAGTTTCCCAGACAACACTACACAACACTTCGTCTGCACAATAGGTGCTTGATAAATGAAAAAACAACCAGAGAATATAAACAGATTAATCACCACTATATTTAATATACAAAATGCTCCGTAAAAATTCAGACGAAGAAACATAATAAAATAGCTGAGAACATTTGATACATACTATATCAGCGTCTGCGGCAGCCCGTATGTTTTACGGTTTGAAGACATAGATATGACATACCACGCGTGACAAATGCACTTCAGAGTCGAAAACAAAACAGTCAGTGGTATTTATAATCTGTAAATTTTACAAGAATCGTGAAATTTTTTTTTAGAAGAATCAGAAAATATTTTACAAGAATCAGGAAAAACAATTGAAATTCAAACTGTGCTTGCAATAGGTATGGGAGGATTTTCAAAAGTACGGAAATATATAAATTAGCCTAGAAATATGTTTGTGAAACACATGGAACAAGTGCCGGATACGGCATTCACGAAAGCTTACTTAAGACTATTTTATTAAACAATGCATGAGCACACAAACACACCCACTCCGACGCGCACACGCTTGAGCAAGCAAACCACACACATACACATTTACTGTGTGCATATATATATATATATATATATATATATATATATATATATATATATATATATACAGAGAGAGAGAGAGAGAGAGAGACTCAAAATAACATGATTGTATTTTTAGATTAATTACTGATCTAGAAATATGTGTCGAAACATACATATAAGCATATATCTTTATGCGCACATATATTTTGTCAATAATCACATCTGAATACACGTGTGTATATGTGTGGGTGTTCATATATTAATATGCATAAATGCACACACACACACACACACACACACACACACACACACATATATATATATATATATATATATGTATGTATGTATGTATGTATGTATGTATAATATATTATTTAAGTATGCGCCTCATTCTCTTAAAATATATTTGTTATCGTTTGCCCCTGCCTGTGCGTGTATGTCTGTGTGTGTGTGTGTGTATGCTTGTGTGCATGCCTGTGTGTAAACGGATGTTCTCTTACACATGACTCCCTCCCTGCATAGAATGTCCTACTGTTGAGTAGACATGTAATAATTCAGCCAGTATTTATTTATTAGGATAAGCCAATAAATCTCCTTTCAATTACTCTAACAAAACTAACAGACTTATAAAAAGGTGAAGAAATAAATCCAATTAAATATATATTATGATTATACGAAACTCTAAACGTCAAATTGTTGCCACTAGTTTATTCATTGATACGTTCAACAAGGCCTTTATCTATGCTTTCATTACAGCGTCGGTTAATCTTTTCAACAACAGTTTTGTTTCTGTCAATGATGCTACCAACATCAGTAACGTCTTGGTTTGTTTGTATAATTATATATTAATAGGGATGTTTGTGTTCATTTCGTATATGTTATTGTGTTTATTAAGTTCGCTTTAGTAGTGACCTTCTCGAAGTGACCGTGTGTTCATTAGTACCAGTTGCATTGTTTTTGCGTTTTTGAAAGCTGTCAGGAATGTTATTGCTTTTGAAATCTTATATTGTCAGTGATATATCGGAGAGAAAAAAAACAACACTTATACATAATTCTCTAATTAACAACAAATAGCTAAGCATAAGAAGATTTAAAAAAGGAATAGCAGAATGTAAAAGGAACTTTATAATCTGATATAATTGCGTGTATATATACATATATATATATATGTGTATATATATATATATATATATATATATATATATATATATATATATATATATATATATATATATATATATATATATATATATATATATAGGGCGGGGCAATGCCGAGTCTGATGTCTCGGAGGTTCTACGTGAACTGGCCAGCCAATCGGCGTCCCTTTTGACTTATGTAGAGGGAAAGACAGACAGAGGAGATGCAGTAAATAACGTTACTAGAAGGAGTCGGTGATGCGAGATGGACGATGACGGGTGCCTGTGAGGATGCTGGTGTTGGAAATGTAGGGAGAGGCGCGACAGCGTGGGCGAGCGCAGGGGATGAGCCAGAGTAGAAGGTGGTGTTAGGGAAGATGTTCGAGGTGGAGGGCACGGACTGGAGTCAATGGAAGGCTCATGGAATGGTGTGTTGGAGGGGCAGTGTGTGTCAGTTATGAATATACATATATATACACACACGCACACGAACTCACACACACACATACGCATACATGCACAAACATATATATATATATATTTACTTATATATCTTTATTGATGCTTCACTCTTTTTAAAATTGTCACATTGTATACTTACCTGATCCGAATGTATGCTTATATATTTGAGTATCGAAAAAAATGTAGGTTTTTGTTGTGATGAGAGTACGACACACTTTGACGAGAATATACGTGAACACTACATATAACTAGTAGCAGTGATGGGATCTATTTTAAAACGGGGGCACCAGTATTTTCTTAACGAAACACTAACGAAACACTTTGAAACTTGGGACACTGGTAGAATGTGTCATATAAAACATCTTTTACGCTTAGTCTTCTTAACAAAAAAACCTACATCGCAAGTTATTTCATGTTAAAGTTGTCGTATTTCTGTAATTTCAACCAATCACTGACGTCTGTTCAGCTTAATAGAGTTACTGCTGGGCGGTTATAAAACTGTTATTCCCTGTGACATATTTCATCCGGTTTAATCGTAATTTATACGCATATATTGTTTATATAATAAATTACGCTGTGCGTATCTATGTGTGTAACAATTTTAGAGTTCGGATTCTAGAGTTAGGGTTAGTTTTAGGGTTAGGGTTAGGGGATTAATACGATATACACCGTTACAGCGCTAACTGTTTTCAACTGAATAGACGTCAGGGATTAGTAGTAATTATCGAAATAAGACAATTTTTACATGAAATAAATTCGAATACAAAAATATGTTTCTGTTCTATAACACAAAATAGATAAGTATACGAAGTTTGAAAGTCTTTCCGTACCAAAAACACTACATAAAACATAAATGAAAACTGGCGCCCCCGTTTTAAAATAGATCCCAGTGATGTAGTCGTCAATTTGCAAGTTGGTCTTCGAAGCCCAGGTATAGTTTACAGTTCGAATTAGTGTGTCGCAAATATTGATATTTGGTTCGTAAAACAGTGTTGGTTAGTTACGTGTTTGTTACTGACTCTGTTTTTACTTTGTATTTTTATAACACTCTTATAGTGTATTATTTATTTATTGTCGACAATATCAACTGAACTGTGATGTAGGAGGCGTAAAGATGTAGCAAATTTATTTGTATATTTTTTGATACCTGTAAACATATGTAGCTGGATGAAACATCTCAACATGACCAATGATATAAATGAAACCGTTTATGTAAATGGACTGATGTAATAATGTTTATCAAAGAAACGTGTTATTCCTTTCAAGTATCCGTTACTGGGGGAAAGGAACATCTCAAATATAGTGGCGTATGTTAGCCTCACACATAACAAGGATGTATTTTCAAGAAATTTCCTTTACGTTTCACTCTTGCACTGGTTAGCTTCGAAAAAATGCGAAAGGTTAGAGTTGTGAAGGTTTAGATTCCATAACCTTAGAAGAGAATTAACTTCGATGCAGTTAAGAACATGTTTTTACAATCGCATATGTTATATATATTTTCAGGAAGTTAATTTGCTTAAATAGATGTAAACACATCTTGCTTGAGGAACTTACAGATATTAATGACATTCTTTTGGATAATTAGGGAGCATCTGGTACTTGGTTAGCCAAGCATGATAGACATATATATGTCTTTAAAGGTGTATATGTATAGCTGTGAGTGATTACTTTACTCTTCAATATATATAAAACAGATATATATTTACGTAAGTAACCGACAAGCAAGCAAAGAAAATAACGCGAAGTTCATGCTAGAAAACGTGAAGAAGGAAACAGCGTCATGCAGATCTACACGAGAGTTCATTTTCATGTGAGAGTTCAGACAATGTTTATGGTATTAGGATATCATACATTGAAGTTGGATGGCCAGTAAATGGTCATGTATACTGCCTCTGTTACCTTTCTTAATTCTAAAAGTCTTACACAATTTAGAGGCTTATCACATATAATTCGACGTAATTAATTCGTATTTTATGGGGATATATCCTTAGATGTATTTCCATTTCCTTTTCATATCTTCAGAGTAAATTTTGAATTAATAATAGAGCTTAATCTGTGACACGTTTTGCTTAGAATCAATGAAGGTTATACGTTCAATAGATTTTATTATCTCTATGCCGTAAACAAAAACTGTGTTTGGTGTTTCATATTACACATAAATTATGATTTCTTCTCTTGTTAAAATGTTCAGAATTTCCATAAATGCATATATTATTCATCGAAAGTAAAATGCGTTTTCTTTTTTTAGAGGAAACGACATTGGAGTCAGCAAGCTTTCCATTGTATACGTAATAGAAAATTTCGTTTTTTCTTTATAAATATTTCGTATTTGACATCTCCCTCCACGTTTTCTGCCATCTCATCGATAAAAGTATCTACATATATATTACTCTAAAACTTGGTGCGTGGTATATATAATTATACATATATATATAAACGCACATACACCCATTTATATATATATATATATATATATATATATATATATATATATATATATATATATATATATATATATATAATACATATATATACGCTTGTGTGTCTGCAGAAGTAAGTTTTTATTCCTTTATTTGCTTCAGTCATTTGACTGCGGCCATGCTGGAGCACCGTCTTTAGTCGACCAACTCTACCCCAGGACTTATTCTTTCTAAGCCTAGTACTTATTCTAACGGTGTCTCTTGCCGAACCGCTAAGTGACGGTTACGTAAACACACCAGCATCGCTTGTCATGCGATGTTGGTGGGAGGGGACCACAGACACACACACACACACACACACACACATGTATATATATATATATATATATATATATATATATATACGACGGCCTTTCAGTTTACTTCTACCAAATCCACTCACAAGGCTTTGGTCGGCTCGAGAGTATAGTAGAAGACACTTGCTCACGCAGTAGAACTGAACCTGGTACCATGTGGTTGGTAAGCAAGCTAATTACCACACATCCACTCCTGCGCCAATAATTTAGGCATATATGTATTTGACTATATATATATGTATATGTGCGTGTATGCATATATATATATATATATATATATATATATATATATATATATATATATATATATATATATATATATATATATATATATGCAAATACATATATACGTATATAACTACATACACACTTGCACAAACATTCGTAAGTACACGCTTACCGTTAATATTTCAATAAAGGTATATTTCTTCAAGTATCATATATTACATGTAATACATTCAATAATCTTCGAAATTATAATCGTTAATATAGAATCTCACATTAAATGCAGAAATTCCTTTTAATTTTTTCTTTCTACTTTCAGAAAAAAAGTGCTTACCAGATTTTGTATGTTATTAAAAAGCATATAAATTGAAATTGAAGTTTTTTTATAGCAAATCATTTTCCAGCATATTAATTGCCTGTTTTAGATTATTTCTGTATTAATTTGCATACATAGACGCAGCAATATGTCTTACTTTAGAAAACTATCATTTACAGTATAATGCATATGAGTGATATGTTTGCGAGTTTGTTTCAGTCTAATACATATATACATATGTGGAGGTGCGTGGCTTAGTGGTTAAGGTGTTAGTATCATGATCGTAAGTTTGTGGTTTCCATTCTTGACCGAGCGGCGCGTTGTGTCCTTGAGCAAAACACTTCACGTTGCTCCAGTCCACTCAGCTGGCAAAAGTGAGTAACGCTGTGATGGACTGGCGTCCCGTCCAGCTGGGGAACACATACGCCATTGAAACCGGCAAACCGGGCCCATGACCCTGGTTAGGCTTTAAAAGGGCGCAATTATTATTTATTATCTATTATTACATATATACAAATATTACACACACATATATTTATTTCTCTCTTTGTTTCTTTCTCTGTTCCTTTCTGTGAAAGAGCGTAGGCTCGAAGCGTTGAAGACTTTTTTCAATTCTCTAGCGTTATACTAATACATTTGTTTGTTTTCTACACCACCTGTCTTCGTCTGTTTTCTTTCTTCTTTTTGTGAATACTCCCTATATATATATATATATATATATATATATATATATATATATATATATATATATATAACCCCAAAAATTAGAATAAGAACGTAAGAGACGATAATAAAACATACAGACAAATATACGATACAAAGACGGACAGGAAAAAGCCAGAAAGGATCATTCAAGGCCTTGTATTCAGAAGTCAAATTTCTAAATTATCATTTCAGTTTCGTCTCATTACATTTGAGACTGTTCAGAATTGGCTGGTCTTAAAAATCTAAGTTAGGAGCATTAATTTTTTAGAACAAATCGAGCGAATCTATACGACAACACAGACAAAAGAACGAGAAGACGGAGATAATGTTACCCGATTACAAATTTGACTAATAAGGACATATCAAGTTGAGCTGGCGTGTGGCTTGAAAGCCTTGAGGCACAAAAACAGATGAAAGTCAGGAGACAGGAAAATAAGAGGTGCAGTATGGGCGGCAGTCAAGCCAAGAAAGAAATGCCAGGCTTCGCTGAACACAGGTTACTTGGAAGGAGAAGAGAGAGGTAGAGGGAAGAGATTGAAGAATTAGGGAAGGAATTAGACGGGGAGAGAGTGAAAGGGAGAGAAAAAGAGACAAAGCGGAAGGTTCAAGTGAGATAACGTAGGAAAGTGGAGAGATTCAAGAAAGAAAATGCCAACACACGTGAGGGATCGGGAGAGAGAAAGGAACAGAGGAAAGGAAGGAGACGTATGAGGGGGAAAGAGAAGGACTGAAATTGTACAGAATTTACATACATTCTTACAATGTGAGCAAAAAGTGTACGTACTCCGATCTATGTATATATATAAAAAAAAAGGAATAAAAAAAGTAACAGCCGACTACAAGGACTCGAATGATCCGTCCTTATCTTTTTCTGTCCCTCTTTGTATCGTTTATCTGTTCGTATGTTTTTATTGTCGTCCGTTACATTCCTATTCGATTTCTTGGATTTATATATACATATAGCGGCTTAGTTACACTTTCCACTCACCTTGTAAGTATATACATACACACACATGCAAACACGCACACACACACATATATATATATTTATTCTCCGAACTTTCTGTCTTTCCGGCGACGGGCTCCGCCCGAAACGTCGTTCTCTCTCTCCTTCCTTTCCCGAGCGTCCAATAACACTATCCGTATCACGTCCTCACTTTGTTGTTTTTTTGTGTTTTTTCTAACTATATATATTTCTATATATATATATATATATATATATATATATATTTATATATATATATATATATATATATATATATATATATATATATATATATATATATATATATACATGTATATATATATATATATATATATATATACATGTATATATATATATATATATATATATATATATATATATATATACATATATATATATATATATATATATATATATATTCACATATGTACACACGTGTATATATACATAACTTTATACACTTAAATACATATAAACATACATACATACATACGTACATACATACATACATACACACACACGCACACACACACACACACACACACACACACACACACACACACACACACACACACACACACATATATATATATATATATATATATATATATATATACACATACACATATATATTCATGCATATTCATCTATATACTTTGATAGGTTTCGACCAGTATTGGAGGTCCTATAGTGGAGACAGTCTCCTTGTGATTTTTCGCAAAAGCCAAACATTTGGGGTTTAGTTTGATATTCTCAACGGCCCATTTCTTCTCAGCTGTTCTTTGGTTATTAATGATGGTGTTCATGTATTTATTTATTTATTTATTTATGTGTTTCAGCCAAGTGGCTGCGGTCATGCTGGTGCACCACCGTATTGTTGGAGGTTTCCCTAATGTAACATCAATGCTAGCATAAACGTCCGTGGGGCTAAACTCATTTTCTACAAATAATTGATCAGACAACGATGACAAAGGTTTTCCATTTGCAAAAACATTTTCTACTAGTTACAATTGGATACTTCTTTGAACATTCAAATGTCTGTTTCCATGGAAAGAAACAACGCAGTTAGTAATATAAAGTGATGAAATTAATGTATTCAAGATATCCTAGCTCTAGTATCACTCTTTGATGGTGTAGTGAGCTGAAGAGCAATTTAGCCCACCATGGTATACACATAAATACACCCACACTCACGCACATATATATATTCTATTCATTCAAACGCCTCAGCCCTTAAGCTGCAGACATGCTGGCGCGTATATATATATATATATATATATGCATAACACACACATATACATATGTATATATATATATATATATATATATATATATATATATATATATATATATATATATATATATATATATATAAAGTTGTAGTATATTGTCAACTTAATGTGACAATCCCAATAAGGGAACACACTACTGCCGTTTAGCCCTAGGAAGCTGGACCGCTTCCGGTAGGCCTTGACACAATTACTGTGTCCTTAAATTTGCGAGGGGGAGACAAGCTCCTCCACCCAGCCTAGCCAGCATTCAGGGACATGTTTCTGAGTCTTTGCTCGTCATTAGCCTGAAGTAACTTGCCAATTCTCTTTATTACGATAATAAAATATCATACATAGATGGGACAATACAGGACACTACAAACATTTAAGAATTGTCATTTAGTGAGTCTTTTTAGCTTTTTTAAAAAAAAATATACGTTTAAAAATATATATATTTAAAAATTTTTCTACAAAACTTGGAATATTTTCAATGGTTTACACCTAATTCCAGGGTACACCAGTCTACACCTTTGTATTTTTTCAGGAAAGTTTTAAGTAGGGCCGCTCACTCGCAACTTCCTTCCTACTTCCTTCCATCTTTCCTCATATACTCTTCTAGACAGGTGTCTTCTCTCCAGCCCTATCTTGCTTTTCAGGTGGTACCTGAAATAGTATAACATTCCAGGGCCGGAGATGAAGGTTCTTGTCTTCATACCTTGCATTCGAGTTCTCCATGCACACTCTTTCATAACTGCGACTGTACATAGAAAACAAGCCTCACCTTCCTTAGGTAGTCCGGTGGGCGGTGCATTCTTAATCATAGACTCAGCCGATAGCTGTACTCTTCCTAGGTGCGACAGCACGTGTTCGACGTAAATTGTCATCTCCGAAAGATGGGTGCACTGAACAAGAGCGTGTAGGATGGTTTCCTTCTCCTGCCCGCATCTTGGACATTCGGGTGGCACTGAAATCCCGTGCCTGGACAATTTCTCGTGGACAGGTAAATCATTCCTGAAACACTGCCAATTCAGGGATCTTTGGTAATTATCCAAATACCCCGCCCTGAAAGTGTTCCGAAACAGGTTGGATAGCTGGTTCTCATCGAGCCCCAGTGTCTCTCCTAGCACGTCGTCACTTTTAAACTCTACCAACCCTTTGTAAAACGCAGAGGTGGTATTCCCGCTGCCGGCCTTACCCGCCTTGTGGATTAGCTCAAGTGCCTGCCGGCATTCCTTTTGCCATTCAGTCGATTTCTGTCTTTTAATTAAACCGGGTTTAAATCCCTCTAGAGAGGCTGGTCGTGGAAAGAATTCCTCGGCGAGCAAATTCCACACCTGACCACCGTCCAGGTAAGACCAGAGATGCCTTAGTCTCAGTGCATATTTGCACATCAACAACCACGGCATCCCTAGGCCACCCTTTAACGGTTCCTGACAGCACACGGAGCGCCTCACAAGCGGCTTTCCCCTCCACAAAAAGCGGAAGAGAATCCGAACCAGCTTGTTTAGCCACAAATCAGGGCAGGGGACGACGGTGAGGCGGTAGGTGATAACTGACGCAATAAACGTCTGCACCACCTCCGCCCTTCCTTTCAGGGACAGCGCCCTTCCAGACCAAGTCCGGGATAGCGCTTCTACCCTGTTCGTCACCTCGCTCCAATTTTTCTCCGTCTGGGAGTCCGGACCAAACCAAACTCCGAGCAACTTAACAGGGCCATCCGTCCAGTGTCCAACAACACTGGACGTTATCGGCTTGCTGCTCCAGGTGCCGAGCCGCAAACCTACAGACTTGTCCATGTTAACTTTTGCCCCTGCCACCGTCTCGTATCTTCTGATTGCCTCTGCTACGCGAGGTAGCTGAGTCATCTTGGATACGGTGATGGTGACGTCATCCGCATACGCCGAAACACCTTTACCACATCCGATTTCATTAGTGGTGCTTCCCAACTTCTCCAACCTCCGCAGCAATGGCTCAAGAGACAGAACATACAGAAGCGGAGACAGGGGGCACCCTTGACGGACTGAACGCCTGATCTCAAACGGCTCCGACAGGTAACCGTTCACCTGAACCGTGGATTTGATGCCACCATAAATGGCCTTGATCCAACCGCGGAAATCCGGGCCTAGCCCAGCCGCCTCAAGGACTGCCGCCAGGTACCGATGGCCAACCCTATCGAAGGCCTTACTTTGGTCTAAATGGACCAATGCCCCACCTTTACCGGAAACTTTCCCCACCCTGTCTAAGGTGTAGCGTAAGAGATGAAGATTGTCCTGGATCGACCTGCCAGGAATGGCACATGTTTGTGCCCTCCCGACAAGCTTATCCGCGACAGCCGTCAACCTTTTTGCTAGCACCTTGGCCAAAATCTTTAACTCTACATTCAGTAGAGTTATGGGCCTGAAATTACTAATATGGTCCCCCTTGCTCGGGTCTTTTCTGACCAGCGTTACCACTCCCCGACTCACAGAGCAGGGAATTCTCCCATTCTGTTGCCAGTTCGTGTACACGCCAGCCAGCAAGTGTCCGAACAAGTCCGGCATTGTACTATAAAACTCGTAGGGCAGACCATCCAGTCCCGGCGACCTGTCCCGCGCGCTCTCTGCCAGTACCTCTTTGACCTCCGCAGCTGTGATCGGCCCTTCACAACGCCCCACCTCACTTGCTGAGAGCCGCGGTCCGTCAGCCAGGACATCCCTTAAGGGCTCCCCATGGTCCAACGTCTCGTTTGTCCCAAACAACCGTGCGAAATGCTGATGAAAGGCCTTCTGCATCTCCTCCTGTCCTTCGATCCGGCGCCCCTGTTCGTCAATTAAAGACTGCACAGAAGCATTTCTGCCTCTCCGACTCTCCACATGACGGGCCCATCCGGCAACATTAATACCTTCTCTGCCTACCGCGCGTAACTTAGCCCTGACTCTACTACCTTCGTGTTTGGCTTGGAGGTGACGGAATAATACCGACCTCGCCGCCAACACTCTGGATGCAGAGCCTGATACTATGGCCTCCTCTAATTCCTTAGCTAGATTCCCTTCTACTCTTGCTCTCTATAAACTTAGCTCTTTACTAAATCTGAGAGACTCTAAACGTATGGCTCTTTTGAGGGCGCACCACCATCTGTTATTAACGATGGCTCCGCATAATGCCCTCTGCACTAATTCCTTCACCCGAGCACGGAAGACTTTACTAGTCAAAATAGACTTGTTCATCTTCCAGTACCCGGGTCCCTGTCTATGACACTTAGCTAACTGTATCCTACATGCCACAAATTTGTGATCCGTGTAGGAAGTACAGTGAAATTGTGGACAACTAACTATATCCCTATCACTGTCTTTTATAATCACCCTATCTAAGTAAGACCTCTGTGAACCGTCGTTATTAGACCACGTCCACTGTGGAACGAACGGTTCATCCAGTTTATAGCTTGCTACTAGCCTTTTTAGGCCAGGGCTTTCCCTTCTATTGATTGAGCCACCACTATCCACTTGCGCGTTGAGAATAGCGTTGAAGTCTCCTGTTAAAACTAAAGTTTTCGACGTCGCTAGGAAATTTTCCAAATCTCGAAAAAAAACGTTTGTCTATTTTCTTGCGGAGCATATAGTGCTACCAACCTGAAAGACTGCTTATTCGTGTGTGTCACATCCAGAACGACCAGCCTACCTTCTGGGTCTAGAAAGACTGCACTTACCTGTACATCCAAGCTTTTTTTGAACAGTACCACAACGCCCCCACTCCCTCCTTGACTCGGAGAAATAACTTTCTCGTAATCATTAAGAAGAGGTGAGAACGCCTGTGGGCCGTTCAGCTTGGACTCAGTCACAACACATATATCTATCTTTCGCGACCTGAGGTCGTTTAGGAGGCATGTCTGCTTCCATTTGGACCTCAGGCCACGTACATTTATACACCCTATCTTAACTTCCATGAAAAAATGTTTACATTACCTTTGCAGGAGGGGTTTCACGACTTGCATCGTCCCCTCCTCCGGTATCTTCTATGACTGGTGTAGCCGTTGGTTTTAAAATAATTTTTTCTTTCACTATATGCTGACTCACATCAAAAATATCGTCAGCATATCTCCGTTTAAATTGTTCGAAGTGTTTGGCACTTATCCTCGCCAACCGTATGTGCGGCGGTTTACCTTCAATCGGTCCCATTACCGTATAGTTCTTTTTTGTTATTAGTTCGTGTAATACTTCGTTTTTGATGGTGTACGAAACAATTCTTTCTTGCGGGGGTTTAGGAGCGGGTTTCAATTTGGGAGTGAACGAGGGTGTTATTTCTTGTATGTTTTGCGTTTTTTCTTTTTTTCTTGTAGGGGGAGGGGAGTCTGGGCCAATAGGTTTTTTCCTTTTGTTTTTGGCAACTTCAAATTCCGCTTCTTCCTTTTTTCCTTTTTCTATTATGACTTCCGGCATTTTCGTTTTTCCTTGTTTGACATCTTTTTTAAGTTCTGTTTTCTCCGGTATTTCTTTCTCCCTTTGGGGAGGGACTTCTTTTTTTTGGTTAGGTTTTTTTTATTTTTACACATTCGGAGCGCACGTGGCCCTTTTCTCCACATTTAAAACATCTGGGCCTCCGTCCCTCCACCGACACTCTTGCACTGAGACCTTCCCCTATAAATATCCTGTCTGGTCTGGTCTCGAGGGTGTCGTCTGACGCTAGAACTATAAGCTCAAGCGCCTGCCCCTTCCAATTGAGTGCGTTCCTTCTTCTCATTGTGAGTACTTCCACTTGATCCTCCACGTCGTAAATTAACGCTTCTACCAACCAGTTTACGTCATACCCGGGTGGAATATCTTCTATTGTGATTTTCGCAGTTCTCCGGCCCAGGTATGTGGGTACGAGCATTACCTCTTCAGTTTTCAACGTTTGTGTTGATACTTCTTTCGCTATTTCTGCGAATTCGAATTGGGCCTCTACTGTAGCATTTCGAGGCCCTCTACCAACGTATTTTATTTTTTTCCCACACAGGGGCAAGACACTTTTCTATTGCATCCGTTTTCATCATCATGATGCGCCTTTCTTTGCAATTGTACACTTTGTAGATAACGGTTCTTACCGCCAACTCTTGGATGGTTTCCTTTGGCGGTATTAACCTTGTTACGTCGTCTGTTTTCCTTATTAGGTTTCTGTACTTGTACCACTGTTCGGGTATCACCTCCATTGCTTCAAATTGTCCGCCTACGGCGGAAGAAAAACTGCTGGCCTTTTTCTCTTCCTTTGTTACTTCTGGGTCTACTTGAAATACATGTGTATTATTAAAACAAATTTCTTCTTGTAAAAGAGGAAAATCCACAGTAGAAAGTCATTTCATTATCCATATTGAAAAAGTTTTCGTTTTACACGATGGTAGTTTGCTATCTCTCTAAAAGAGAGCAGCAAAAAGGAAAACTTTTGCCCCGCAGGGCGCAATTCAACAGGAACAACAGTTGAAACTTGACAAAAATCACACCAAACAGCAACAAAAAGGACAGAAACAACTCACTAAACTAGGCAGAAGCAATTCAAAGCAGCACGACGAGCCTGGAGTAGCTTGCCAATTCTCTTTATTACGATAATAAAATATCATACATAGATGAGACAATACAGGACACTACAAACATTTAAGAATTGTCATTTAGTGAGTCTTTTTAGCTTTTTTTAAAAAAAATATACGTTTAAAAATATATATATTTAAAAATTTTTCTACAAAACTTGGAATATTTTCAATGGTTTACACCTAATTCCAGGGTACACCAGTCTACACCTTTGTATTTTTTCAGGAAAGTTTTAAGTAGGGCCGCTCACTCGCAACTTCCATCCTACTTCCTTCCATCTTTCCTCATATACTCTTCTAGACAGGTGTCTTCTCTCCAGCCCTATCTTGCTTTTCAGGTGGTACCTGAAATAGTATAGCATTCCAGGGCCGGAGATGAAGGTTCTTGTCTTCATACCTTGCATTCGAGTTCTCCATGCACACTCTTTCATAACTGCGACTGTACATAGGAAACAAGCCTCACCTTCCTTAGGTAGTCCGGCGGGCGGTGCATTCTTAATCACAGACTCAGCCGATAGCTGTACTCTTCCTAGGTGCGACAGCACGTGTTCGACGTAAATTGTCATCTCCGAAAGATGGGTGCACTGAACAAGAGCGTGCAGGATGGTTTCCTTCTCCTGCCCGCATCTTGGACATTCGGGTGGCACTGAAATCCCGTGCCTGGACAATTTCTCGTGGACAGGTAAAGCATTCCTGAAACACTGCCAATTCAGGGATCTTTGGTAATTATCCAAATACCCCGCCCTGAAAGTGTTCCGAAACATGTTGGATAGCTGGTTCTCATCGAGCCCCAGTGTCTCTCCTAGCACGTCGTCACTTTTAAACTCTACCAACCCTTTGTAAAACGCAGAGGTGGTATTCCCGCTGCCGGCCTTACCCGCCTTGTGGATTAGCTCAAGTGCCTGCCGGCATTCCTTTTGCCATTCAGTCGATTTCTGTCTTTTAATTAAACCGGGTTTAAATCCCTCTAGAGAGGCTGGTCGTGGAAAGAATTCCTCGGCGAGCAAATTCCACACCTGACCACCGTCCAGGTAAGACCAGAGATGCCTTAGTCTCAGTGCATATTTGCACATCAACAACCACGGCATCCCTAGGCCACCCTTTAACGGTTCCTGACAGCACACGGAGCGCCTCACAAGCGGCTTTCCCCTCCACAAAAAGCGGAAGAGAATCCGAACCAGCTTGTTTAGCCACAAATCAGGGCAGGGGACGACGGTGAGGCGGTAGGTGATAACTGACGCAATAAACGTCTGCACCACCTCCGCCCTTCCTTTCAGGGACAGCGCCCTTCCAGACCAAGTCCGGGATAGCGCTTCTACCCTGTTCGTCACCTCGCTCCAATTTTTCTCCGTCTGGGAGTCCGGACCAAACCAAACTCCGAGCAACTTAACAGGGCCATCCGTCCAGTGTCCAACAACACTGGACGTTATCGGCTTGCTGCTCCAGGTGCCGAGCCGCAAACCTACAGACTTGTCCATGTTAACTTTTGCCCCTGCCACCGTCTCGTATCTTCTGATTGCCTCTGCTACGCGAGGTAGCTGAGTCATCTTGGATACGGTGATGGTGACGTCATCCGCATACGCCGAAACACCTTTACCACATCCGATTTCATTAGTGGTGCTTCCCAACTTCTCCAACCTCCGCAGCAATGGCTCGAGAGACAGAACATACAGAAGCGGAGACAGGGGGCACCCTTGACGGACTGAACGCCTGATCTCAAACGGCTCCGACAGGTAACCGTTCACCTGAACCGTGGATTTGATGCCACCATAAATGGCCTTGATCCAACCGCGGAAATCCGGGCCTAGCCCAGCCGCCTCAAGGACTGCCGCCAGGTACCGATGATCAACCCTATCGAAGGCCTTACTTTGGTCTAAATGGACCAATGCCCCACCTTTACCGGAAACTTTCCCCACCCTGTCTAAGGTGTAGCGTAAGAGATGAAGATTGTCCTGGATCGACCTGCCAGGAATGGCACATGTTTGCGCCCCCCCGACAAGCTTATCCGCGACAGCCGTCAACCTTTTTGCTAGCACCTTGGCCAAAATCTTTAACTCTACATTAAGTAGAGTTATGGGCCTGAAATTACTGATATGGTCCCCCTTGCTCGGGTCTTTTCTGACCAGCGTTACCACTCCCCGACTCACAGAGCAGGGAATTCTCCCATTCTGTTGCCAGTTCGTGTACACGCCAGCCAGCAAGTGTCCGAACAAGTCCGGCATTGTACTATAAAACTCGTAGGGCAGACCATCCAGTCCCGGCGACCTGTCCCGCGCGCTCTCTGCCAGTACCTCTTTGACCTCCGCAGCTGTGATCGGCCCTTCACAACGCCCCACTTCGCTTGCTGAGAGTCGCGGTCCGTCAGCCAGGACATCCCTTAAGGGCTCCCCATGGTCCAACGTCTCGTTCGTCCCAAACAACCGTGCGAAATGCTGATGAAAGGCCTTCTGCATCTCCTCATGTCCTTCGATCCGGCGCCCCTGTTCGTCAATTAAAGACTGCACAGAAGCATTTCTGCCTCTCCGACTCTCCACATGACGGGCCCATCCGGCAACATTAATACCTTCTCTGCCTACCGCGCGTAACTTAGCCCTGACTCTACTACCTTCGTGTTTGGCTTGGAGGTGACGGAATAATACCGACCTCGCCGCCAACACTCTGGATGCAGAGCCTGATACTATGGCCTCCTCTAATTCCTTAGTTAGATTCCCTTCTACTCTTGCTCTCTCTAAACTTAGCTCTTTACTAAATCTAAGAGACTCTAAACGTATGGCTCTTTTGAGGGCGCACCACCATCTGTTATTAACGATGGCTCCGCATAATGCCCTCTGCACTAATTCCTTCACCCGAGCACGGAAGACTTTACTAGTCAAAATAGACTTGTTCATCTTCCAGTACCCGGGTCCCTGTCTATGACACTTAGCTAACTGCATCCCACATGTCACAAATTTGTGATCCGTGTAGGAAGTACAGTGAAATTGTGGACAACTAACTATATCCCTATCACTGTCTTTTATAATCACCCTATCTAAGTAAGACCTCTGTGAACCGTCGTTATTAGACCACGTCCACTGTGGAACGAACGGTTCATCCAGTCTATAGCGGTCTACTAGTTTATAGCTTGCTAGTAGCCTTTTTAGGCCAGGGCTTTCCCTTCTATTGATTGAGCCACCACTATCCACTTGCGCGTTGAGAATAGCGTTGAAGTCTCCTGTTAACACTAAAGTTTTCGACGTCGCTAGGAAATTTTCCAAATCTCGAAAATAAACCGTTTGTCTATTTTCTTGCGGAGCATATAGTGCTACCAACCTGAAAGACTGCTTATTCGCGTGTGTCACATCCAGAACAACCAGCCTACCTTCTGGGTCTAGAAAGACTGCACTTACCTGTACATCCAAGCTTTTTTTGAACAGTACCACAACGCCCCCACTCCCTCCTTGACTCGGAGAAATAACTTTCTCGTAATCATTAAGAAGAGGTGAGAACGCCTGTGGGCCGTTCAGCTTGGACTCAGTCACAACACATATATCTATCTTTCGCGACCTGAGGTCGTTTAGGAGGCATGTCTGCTTCCATTTGGACCCCAGGCCACGAACATTTATACACCCTATCTTAACTTCCATGAAAAAAAAATGTTTACATTACCTTTGCAGGAGGGGTTTCACGACTTGCATCGTCCCCTCCTCCGGTATCTTCTATGACTGGTGTAGCCGTTGGTTTTAAAATATTTTTTTCTTTCACGACATGCTGACTCACATCAAAAATATCGTCAGCATATCTCCGTTTGAATTATTCGTAGTGTTCGGCACTTATCCTCGCCAACCGTATGTGCGGCGGTTTACCTTCAATCGGTCCCATTATCGTATATTTTTTTTTGTTATTAGTTCGTGTAATACTTCGTTTTTGATGGTGTACGAAACAATTCTTTCTTGCGGGGGTTTAGGAGCGGGTTTCAATTTGGGAGTGAACGAGGGTATTTTTTCTTGTATGTTTTGCGTTTTTTCTTTTTTTCTTGTAGGGGGAGGGGAGTCTGGGCCAATGGGTTTTTTCCTTTTGTTTTTGGCAACTTCAAACTCCGCTTCTTCCTTACTTTTTCCTTTTTCTATTACGACTTCCGGTGTTTTCGTTTTTCCTTGTTTGTCATCTTTTTTAAGTTCAGTTTTCTCCGGTATTTCTTTCTCCCTTTGGGGAGGGACTTCTTTTTTTTGGTTAGGTTTTTTTATTTTAACACATTCGGAGCGCACGTGGCCCTTTTCTCCACATTTAAAACATCTGGGCCTCCGTCCCTCCACCGACACTCTTGCACTGAGACCTTCCCCTATAAATATCCTGTCTGGTCTGGTCTCGAGGGTATCGTTTGACGCTAGAACTATAAGCTCTAGCGCCTGCCCCTTCCAATTGAGTGCGTTCCTTCTTCTCATTGTGAGTACTTCCACTTGATCCTCCACGTCGTAAATTAAAGCTTCTACCAACCAGTTTACGTCATACCCGGGTGGAATGTCTTCTATTGTGATTTTCGCAGTTCTCCGGCCCAGGTATGTGGGTAAGAGCATTACCTCTTCGGTTTTCAACGTTTGTGTTGATACTACTTTCGCAATTTCTGCGGATTCGAATTGGGCCTCTACTGTAGCATTTCGAGGCCCTCTACCAACGTATTTTATTTTTTCCCACACAGGGGCAAGACACTTTTCAATTGCATCCGTTTTCATCATCATGATGCGCCTTTCTTTGCAATTGTACACTTTGTAGATAACGGTTCTTACCGCCAACTCTTGGATAGTTTCCTTTGGCGGTATTAACCTTGTTATGTCGTCTGTTTTCCTTATTAGGTTTCTGTACTTGTACCACTGTTCGAGTATCACCTCCATTGCTTCAAATTGTCCGCCTACGGCGGAAGAAAAACTGCTGGCCTTTTTCTCTTCCTTTGTTACTTCTGGGTCTACTTGAAATACTTGTGTATTATTGAAACAAATTTCTTCTTGT